>NC_088716.1:20308673-20578504 GCF_963576615.1 Watersipora subatra
TTTCTGACTTTAGCATTGTGATATTAGCCAGCGTATCATAGCTGCATTCACTATAAGTGCTATTGACCGAACATCAAGAATTATTGCGCTTGGCTTGCTAGGGTGTAATAGTTGAGAAAAAACACCATCGAGTCTGTTCATCAGCTCACCCACGAGTCTGTTTATTGGCTCCCTCTCGAGTCTGTTTATCGGCTCACCCGCGAGTCTGTTTATCGGCTCACTCTCGAGTCTGGTTATCGGCTCCCCATCGAGTCTGTTTATCGGCTCACCATCGAGTCTGTTTATCGGCTCACCCGCGAGTCTGTTTATTGGCTCACTCTCGAGTCTGGTTATCGGCTCACCATCGAGTCTGTTTATCGGCTCACCATCGAGTCTGTTTATTGGCTCCCTCTCGAGTCGGTTTATCGGCTCACCCGCGAGTCTGTTTATCGGCTCACCCACGAGTCTGTTTATCGGCTCACTCTCGAGTCTGGTTATCGGCTCCCCATCGAGTCTGTTTATTGGCTCACCATCGAGTCTGTTTATCGGCTCACCATCGAGTCTGTTTATCGGCTCACCATTGAGTCTGTTTATCGGCTCACCATCGAGTCTGTTTATTGGCTCACCCGCGAGTCTGTTTATCAGCTCACCCGCGAGTCTGTTTATCGGCTCACCCGCGAGTCTGTTTATTGGCTCACTCTCGAGTCTGGTTATCGGCTCACCATCGAGTCTGTTTATCGGCTCACCATCGAGTCTGTTTATCGGCTCACTCTCGAGTCTGCTTATCGGCTCACCATCGAGTCTGTTTATCGGCTCGCTCTCGAGTCTGTTTATCGGCTCACTCTCGAGTCTGTTTATCGGCTCACTCTCGAGTCTGCTTATCGACTCACTCTCGAGTCTGGTTATCGGCTCACCCACAAGTCTGTTTATTGACTCATCAAGTTTGTGTGAACTCGCTCTTGAGTTGGGAGTTGTCTATCCTTGTCGAGTAGAATTTACTTCAACATAACTTCAAATGGCGTAATACGAAGTTTTTTATACTCCAAATGTGCATCACTTTGCTGAACTGGATTAGATTACAATGTTGCAAATGGAAAAAAGAATGTCATGCAGCCAATCAACAATGTTAGATACTTGTTTATTAGTAAATTTATATGATGGTTTTTGTTATAAAAAATACCTAACTTTTAAGATGTCCACCCAATTTACAAAAGTTAGTAATTCCTAACTCAAGTACACTCATAAATGAAATTAGGTTTTAGATTCCAGATTCTATTACAATGAGTGTTATTTTTTCATAAGCAAATGTAATAGATATTTAAATAAGCAAGCGTGTATTTACATGTATTTCTTGAAAAGCTCAGGTTTCTGCTACAAAGCTGGTAAAGCATAGAAAGCTAATTATAATATGCATTTAGCAAGGAGATTATCTGTAAATAGCCTGAGTTGAAAGCATATAAGTTAAAGGGAGCCAGGATGTCGTAGCTTGGACTTTGACCAAAGCTTTTAGGATTGACAAAATTTCAAACATATCCAGTGTTGGCGTTCTTGGAATGTTTCTGTGTTTGTTAGAAAACAACGAATGGATCATTTGAACAACTCTCACTGGAAGGAAATTCGTATGTTTTCGCAGAAGCCTAAAGAAGATCGAACACAAACGTTATCATTGCTCATTGTTTATTGCGATTCACCATCGACATTCCTTGAATGTGTTGTTGACTATACCAACCAGATTGCAAAGCTGATGACAATGAGTAATCAAACACCTGTGTTGAGGCTTGTAGGGCAAGGTTCGTTTTATGAAACTGACTTTATATTGCCAGGTGGTAGAATTGTTGGTCATGGAAGCTATAGAGAGTTACCGGCAACTGGAAATGTTACTAAGGGAAATTTTCATCGAACTTTTTCAATATGTGAAGGAAACTCTGGAAATATGGTAGCGAAACTGACACAACATCACAGTTCATCCTACAACAAAAGGCTTTCTCTGACCAACTTCAACCAAAACCTTGATGAAAAAACTAGGATTTCTCTCCTTGGAAAGCTGATAATGATTGGGTTAGTTGACAAAGGATTTACTGACACCCACTTTTTACCATCCACTCTCGTGTCACCAGAAATTTCTGAGTCTGGGAGTGGAGAGTGGAGACAACCTGTCAAATTTCTCACTTGAAGCTGAAAGATATCCATGCATTCATTTGTGATCGAAAAATAGCCAGAAATGTGTACTCTACACCATCAGACTACTTGGGGCTTTTCAACCATGTCAGCTATCCATTGTACATCCTGGATCTGAGTAACTCAACAAGACTGACTGTGAAAAGGCCAAACAACTACATTCCTCTATTGTTTGCTAAAGAACTTGTTAATATGAAGCTTAACTGAGGGTAGCTATTCCAGGGAACAATCATGTTGGCATCATTGGGAGCCAACATCTCATGGATATAAACAATATAAGTATGTCTGACCCGAACCTGAGGGTATCAGAAAAATTACATCATTTTTAAAATCTTGTAACTGATGACATGTTAGAAACTATCGTGTGCTTGATATACTTTACAATTCAGCTAGAAGACACTTTGTTTCTGATCTTAAATTATGGAATGAATCAATTTAGAGCAATGATCCTGATACCTGTATTGCTGCCTCAAAAACTCCGGAAAAACAATTAAAATTTGCCAAAACATTTTAAATTAGTAAAGTTATTATAACATCTTTGCACATTAATTTTAGGCATGAGCAAACCTATTTTATTACAATAATAATTAAATAAAGCTTTCAAAGAATGTTGAAGTTTTTTAAGATATCTATTATTTATGGATTGTTGCATTCAGTAATCATGTATTGAAACAGTATTAAAATTGACTCTCAATTTATATTTTTACATAATTGGCCAGTAAATATATCTGTCTGTGTATGTATGATATGTGAGCTATTTATAAGTCAGTAGAGAATAGTGCAGTAATAAATAGCAAGGAGCAGAGTTGAAGTCTGTGTATGTATGATATGTGAGCTATTTATAAGTCAGTAGAGAATAGTACAGTAATAAACAGCAAGGAGCAGAGTTGAAGTCTGTGTATGTATGATATGTGAGCTATTTATAAGTCAGTAGAGAATAGTACAGTAATAAATAGCAAGGGGCAGAGTTGAAGTCTGTGTATGTATGATATGTGAGCTATTTATAAGTCAGTAGAGAATAGTACAGTAATAAATAGCAAGGAGCAGAGTTGAAGTCTGTGTATGTATGATATGTGAGCTATTTATAAGTCAGTAGAGAATAGTACAGTAATAAACAGCAAGGAGCAGAGTTGAAGTCTGTGTATGTATGATATGTGAGCTATTTATAAGTCAGTAGAGAATAGTACAGTAATAAATAGCAAGGGGCAGAGTTGAAGTAAAGATGTTAAATAGAGAACTTTCAATCCTCGCTAATTAATAATAGGGATTTCGAAGATAGTTTGTTATTTTAACTTATAAGGGAATAAAAATATCGACCATTTTAAGCTTTCTGAAATAGAATTAGATAGAATAAGCTATCAGTAAATTGAGTAGGATCTGATGGTGGTCAGTTAAAGATAGTTGACTAAGTGATGGTTTAATTGAAATGTATAAACAGGTCATGGAAATTGAAGGTAAAAATGAACTTACTTAAAACTTTAGTAGATTTCATCAGAAAGTACCAGTGTTTTATCATTTGCAATTGGTTTTGATGTTTGAGGTGATCTGATTGCCAGGATGTTTCAAGATTAAAATTGACAAAGCTTTATCACGATTGTTGCTTGTACTTGATCATTGAACGCTTAGAAAAGTATACGTTCGAAATTTTGTCACTAGTTGCTATGGCTGCTATGCTTGACATTGGTTATTGTGTTCAAGTTACAGTTTGACACGCCCTTATTCTGCCAGTCTCTTTGTAACTATTATAGATGTCGTAATCATGTGTTTGCTTGGTGTAAATATTTTAATCGCTATCAAGTTTTATCAATTTTAATCTTGAAACATCCTAGCCGTCAGATCACTTGAACCATAAAGACAATGGCAAATGATAAAAAAATACCGATACTTTCTGGTAAAATCTATTCAATTTTGGGTAATTTCATTTATAAAGAATAAAATAAATAAATAAAATTATTTATTTTAATAAATAATACTAGACCGAATAAAACTAGGTTAGGTGTAAATGAGTTGGGTTTCTTGAACTTATTAGCTCTAGATAATACATTAAAAACATTTTCGTCTTTTGAAAAGTTATTTAAGATACAATGAAAATTTCTTATAAAAATGTCTTTTAATCTATTTCACATCAGTAAAATTTCAAGTCAGAAGGTTTTTTGAAAGACTTAATTCTTGTGTTATAAAAACTGGAGCAGAAATAGTCAGTGGGATATTGAATTAAGGCAACCATATCCGTAAACAGTTGACTATATAGGTGAGGTTTAATGCACATCTTTGGTAAAAGTGAGTGCGGTGTGTGAGGTGGTTGTGTGGTTGGTTCGGCCTAGTGAGGTGGCTGGGCTCACTAACAATTAGCAAGCCAGTGAAGCCATTACTAGTTGCATGTACACACAATCAGCTGAGGGAGGAGAAATTAGACAGCCAACTAAGCCTGATCATCATTGCTAATCACCGCTGTCACGACTAAGCATGATCAGCCAAGTTTGAAAAGGGTGGAGCCTATCACAGATGCAAAAATTTGAAAATGAGCGCACATTGGAGTTTAGGTAAGGTAGTTTAGGTGTGGCTTACATTTACGATAATTTGTAATATTCTAGTAAACTTGCCAACCCGTGCACTGTGAGAGATCGTTACGAGTGAAATGTGAATTATTGGCTAAGCCGTGATGTGTTTGTATTTTAGTGTGTGTCTAAAACTGCTGTCATTTAGTGCTTTTTGGTAAGGTGTTGCTGCTTTGCTAATGTCATGCTCATTACTGGATAGCGCAGTTAGTCGTGAGTTAATGTTACGTAGTAGATTTTTGATTTAAATTGGTGGCTGGTTACTGTTTTTATGAGCATACAGTTTTGTGTTGCTCGGTTTGGCATAGGGTGAGTAGATGTTTGCCTTGAGGCTAAGGGTTACGCCAAAGAAATTTACAGACTTTTAATTAGCTTCGATGGTTAATTTTAGTTTGTGCTGATTGCATATTTTACATACCAATTTCTTTAGTCTTTCAAGTTTTTGTGGGCAGGTTGTGCTGATGGCTGGTCTATCGTCCATGCATACTTGTGCACTTATCATGTAGATATAAATTATCTAGACCTTTTCCCATTTTCCTTTTATTGATTAAAATAAGATTTTTAGCTACAAGACCAGTAAAATGAAATTAGACTGATTATATATAACAATAATACAATTGTGTCTTATTTGTGTCAGAAAAAAAGAAACAGGAAGTGCTACAAAACAATAATATATAAATGAAGTATTAAAATGCCTCTACGGATGACAAGGCTAGAACTGAAATACAATAAACGATAACTATTTATTAGCAATAAATGCATTCCATTGAAATGCCATAATTATATTTGATAACTTACTAATACTAACAATTATAATGCCATTTCAAGGCAGCCAAACCAGATTCACATGTTTAGTTCTTCAACAGAAAGTATTGTCTTGTAAAGGTTCTATTGTTAATAACATTTGATAATTGGGCTTATAAAATGAAGACTTTTATGACAAATATAAGAAATTTTCTAAACAAGTCATCGTATCAATTAGTAAAATGAAGTATCAAAGAAATTGAAACTTTTTCCTATCATTTAACCAATCAAAGCCAATGAATTTATTGTCTTTGATCAGATTAACAAGCTTCATCTGATGACTCTTCAAAGTCAACAGATTAAGCTTTGTTGTGTGTAACAATTTACAGACTTTCTAGAAGACTGGCCAACTACATCTCTTAAGTTTATTCTTTTGTTTTAGATTTGGTATAGTTCATAATAAAATGAAGACAGTAACTCAGACTGATAAGGCAACAGCTATGGTTGTAGCTGAAAGATTGCTATGTTCTTCCTATCACGGTTGGCTACAAATAGGCGGTCTCCAGATATGTTCATGTCACACACCCGACCATTCTCAATAGCGCTGCCTGTCAGCTCTAAGACTACCTTTCCTACAATATAATAAGTATAATCAGCAGTCACAGCATATTCATAATATCAGCTGTATGTAAAATAATTTAATTAAATTTGTCTAAAGGCTTCCACGGCATTCTTCAGTCACTCAGGAACATGACTACTGTTAGATTTATCCTTCCTATGCACAAAATCATCCGTCCCTGAGCTGGTATAAAACTGCACCAAAGATCCCCATAGATAATTAGCTTGAAGTGTCTTAAACGACTGTGTAAAACTGTTTGTCGTTACATTAGTAAAAATCTGTAACACTGCACTTACTACTTCAGTCTTTGCAGCGGAAAAACTCTAACACATTTTCATTCATTATTTAACTACTAATTGTAGAAAAACTATTATGTTTTTATTCATGACAACCTTACGACTTTAGCCTTATCACTCTTCTAACTCTGCACTACCCTCCTGAGTTTTCTTTAAACTAAACTTAGTGTACAACCTTAGCCAAATTTCTACTGGAGTAAGCCTCTGCTAGCTTGGCAGGCTGCCCTTCAAACGCCTTTTATACAGAATAGAAGGACACTAAATACTAGCTGACTGGGTTATGAACATGATGCATACCATTAGCACCAAATATTATGCCACCACTTACAGACATAGGAATGTTGGCATGGTTCGAAACACTAGTTATAAAACCAAGTCAAAAGCAGATTTTAGACAATCTTAAGTACAAATTATCTGTGTGACTTGCAGTTTGAGACTAACTGCGATAAGGGCAACTGAGCAATTATATGTCGGTCATCCAATGAGTAAAGTAAATTTAGTTTATACAATTTTCTATTATAAATGAAGGCTTACACTTAACCTATTTTTTGTTTAATACAGACAAACTGACAGACAAAGTTTGCTTGTCTAAAAATCGGTTCAAATTTTATTATGGCTACACAAAGCAAAAGCATAGGAATCCTGCAAGTTTTGTTTAAATTGTTTATAGAAGCATTTGGTGACTACTGCTTTTTTTGACCATAGCATCAGGAGTGAAGCGAACAGTGATTTATTTTATGAAAAATATTTGAGATTATAAACGTGTTTTATTTTGCCTCAGTGTTGTGCCAAATGCCATTACTAAATATTATTAGGATTGTCAAAGTATGTCTTTCAAGACGTTTAGGTAAAAATGCATGGGCCTTTAATATCCTATCTAGGAGCCGCAGTGTCTATAGTTTTGCGTACAGCTATGAGACCTAATGATAACATAGAATATTATTGCGAATGAAAATTATACAATATTCAGTTGATTCGGACAGTCTATTGAGTGTGTAGACAGATCTTAAATAGTTGGCTAATAAATGAAAACTAGTAAAGATTATACAGTTACTCTGAATCATAAGCTAATACTAAGTCTATTATTAGCAAGTAGACTATCAGAGCTTTCTATTAATATGTATAGCGTTTAATTTCACTATGAGAAGTAGTCAGGGTGGCATTAAATGGGTTTATATCGACACTATATATCTCTGATTATAGCTAGCAATTATTAAATTGTAAAGCAAATTTGTCAGCAAAATAGCCCACAAATAATCGGTATATCATATGCAAGTAAACCAACCTGTCGAGCTATCAATAATTCTGATGGTGTTGCTCTTATGTGCTGTAACCAGAACATACGTCGTTCCATAGCATGCTATTCCAAGTGGATGAGACACTTCCTTACACGTCCAAAGAAGCTGATCTTGAGAGATGTCAATCGAAATGACTTGAGATGAGAGGTAGTCAGACACAACAACCTTGTCTAATCCTGAAACACAGAGTGAGACCCAATCTAGGCTAAGCTGAGGACAAGAAATGTCTTTAAGTTTATTTCCAGTCAGTGAATAGACAACGAGAAGCTTGTTCTTTCTGTCTGGAACCACTACTTTATCACAGTTGACGGCTAGCCCTGTGGTGTGGGTACACGAGTCGCTGTGAGTCCAAGACGTGACTTGGTTTCCTTGCTGGTCATGTACATAGATGGTCCAAGGATTTCCGCACACTGCCGTATATAGTCTGCCCTTGTAGACCTCCATCGCCTTAGGGTCGTTGTTGAACGTGATGAATGAGCCTTTTACTTGGTAGTTGTTGTCAATAGTAGCTACTGCCTTTTTATACATTCCAGTAAGTATTTGAGAGTTCCAGACTCTTGTTGATGATGGACCTGATGGTAAAGAGACTGTGTGAAGGTGTTTAAGAGACTTTGGAAGAGGAGTAGAATGTTGAAGTTTCAGCTGCTCATCAATCGTAAATCCATCTGTTAAGACAACTTCTAGCATCATCTCACAACTTCCACCTGTGAATAAGTTAAAATTACATACATAATAATAGATTTTAATATGCTATTGTATAATACAAGCACAACTATAAATCTTCAGTTACGTATTAATAGCAGAATGAAAACTATAGTGATCTGAGTACTCATTTGTTATTATTGTGAACTTTTTGTTAGAAAGGTTAATCCATCATATATATATATATATATATATATATGTATATATATATATATATGTATATATATATATATATGTATATATATATATATGTATATATATATATATATATATATATATATACATATATCCTTTCCTACTGTACATCCTATATAATATCTTCACATATACAATCCTAACGTTTGTTATATGAACTAAAATGATATGACCGCTTTGTAGCAATGTTCGCTCTTTTACTAGCAGAATCATGCATAAGCTTTAACGAGAGTGTATCAAAAGAGTTTTTTAGCAATGCTAAAAATAGTAAGACTAAACAAACCTAACATTCACTGAAAATGATAGTAACACTAAAGTGACATCATTCCAAGACCTGAACAAGTAAACAGAATGAACATCGCTTGCATTCATTGCATAGTGTAAATAATAAATTGGTTTCCATTATACAACATACTTAAGTAAGATACAAGCACCTCATTATTTTTTCTATCGTACACAAACAAATAGTCAAACTAATGATTTCTTTTCCACTCAGGCATTCATCAGTTGTAACATCAGCTGCACTTACAGGGTCACATGGAAAAAGCATAAAAAATTTTTTAAAGCTACAAAGTAATTCGTTGTTATGACGGAAGCGAAATTGTTTGAAAAAAAGAGACAAATGGTTCACCAGTCTATCTCTTCAATACTTTAAACAAACCATTTATTGTTGTAATCATATTAGTATTTACAGTTTTTTTTACATGTATGTGTAATTATACCTGAGTTCCATTACAATTTGCTTGGTTTCTGTAATCATTACATTGTTCAATAACTATTTTACATATTTATGTAAGCCTATCAATGTTCACTTTTTGTTTTGGTAGCTTGTGAAATCATAAATTTTTTACCAACTTTTTACTGGTCCACGCAATCATATCAGTAGGATATGAGCAATCCTATCAGTAGGATATGATCTGTCTATCTTAGGAGTTCTTGGAACGAAACAAACAGTCTAAACTCAATTATTCTCAAACAGCACATTGCAGTTTAGAAACTGAGGTATTCTAATGTAACAAAAGTGTACTCGTACATTCACTGCATTATACGATGTACAGGAATCCTTGAACTTTTACAGTCAATCAGATTAGCACCTCAACAAGTGAAAATTTGCTGAATAAAAGCTAACCAATTCATATCTCAAAATTAACAGCTTTCTATATAATAATAAGCATTTTCCTGATAAGTTTATTAAATAGTGTAAAGGTTTTGTGTGACCTTCACTTTCCTCCACTAGTACAAGGCTTGTGCATGAGTACATATATTTCTGCCTAGTTCATCAAGGTGTACAATAAATGAATCAAGTGACAAGCAATGAACAGGCCCAGAACAGCTCTGCTCTACTAGACAAATGTTCGGGCTTATATAGCTGCTAAACTCTGCCCCTGTTCTGCTTGGTTAGACCCAGCAAAGCTCGGTCCGGCTCGGCTCGGTTCAGCTCGACTCGGTCTTGAGTCGGTACGGTTCTGGCTTGGCTATGCTTGACTCGGCTGTACATCAGCTTGGCTTGGCTAAATGTAAGGGGACGCCATCCACCACACACTCTCCCCATTGGCGACTAGGGTCTCCAACTCACATCCTGTGGGAGGACTAGCTGGGCCAGAGCCTCATGTTGGCAGGCTCTATAGCGGAGGCGCTCTATCTCCTCCAATGGTAGCTGGTGTTCCCGGCCCTCCAGGTGTCCCTGCCGGAGGGATGCCTGCATAGTCTCAGCAGCCCTCGTCCACTCCTGTGCGTCCTCCGCTAGCAACCGGGCCCGGCTGCGCTGCGTCTGCAGGAGGGTCTGGCTGGTCGGAGTCCGTCCTATCACTTCGGCCAGGGTGCGTAACCCAGCAGGCTCCACGGTCATCTTGCTCCTCCTGGTTAAAGCTGGGCGAACCCGGACTGGGAGGCACGGTGGTGTCCTAGCCCACTGTGTTCCCTCCGGGAGCTGCGATGTCTCCTTCTTCTGGTAATGAGTGTGCAAGCAGCCATCGTCAGGGAGCCCCTCATGTTCTCCTGGCAAAACTGCTCTCAGGAGTTTTGATCCACCAGATATACCACCGGCTCCACTCCTCCTTGCTGGTGAGTCGCGTGGTGTAGTAGCATCTGGTCCTTTGACACTTGCTGCCAATCGCAGGGGCACACAAACACGGCGTAGTGTTGCAGCATGTGAAATTGGATCTGCCTGGTGCTGGTTGTGAGCTGGCAGATCCGGCAACTTTCATCTTGCACCTGCTCTTCCGCCCATGCCAGAGTCCGGGAAGACAGGTACTTAATGGTCCTCACGATGGTTTTTTTCTGTTGCCTGACCCTCTCTGGCTCCGGCTGCCTCACGGGTGTGCTTTCCCTCATGGCAATGGCTGGCGGAGAAGAAGACAACTCCGGTGAAGGAGGACTGATCCGTCTCTTCTTCATGCGTACGGCAGCCACCTGGCACTCCTCTTCCACTGGTTCCGGCATAACTTCATTCAGTAGCTCCTCTACGCTGTCTTCTGTCAGAGTGGCATCCAGCCGCGCCTCTGCTCCCTCCTCCGTAATCTTCAATATGGCAGAATCTGGCTGTCGTGCCTCATCCCTCTCCGTGTTACTCCTTTTGTAGGCCACCACGTTTGCCGGTGTAGGCCTACCCACTCCTTCTCCAGTTTCTTTCAAACTCGTTGTGACCGAAATCAGTAAATCCTGTAGAGATGTGTTGCCTTCGCTCTGCATCTTTTCCAGCGTTCTGATGTCGTTCAGAGAAAGCAAGTGCTTTAATAAGAAATCCTTGGTTGCGTCCGTGAGAACCGTTTTACCTCCTTTCCGTGCGACCTCTGGATCGTTTTCCATTAATTCCATCGATTAGCATATACCATCTCCGTATCGTTCCGGCCTCCTGGTTGTACGGGCCGGCCTCGGATTGTGCCGGACCGAAGTTGATTGGATTGCGGGGCTGATGGGATCTGGTGTTGCGGTCTTTCCGGTCACTACCGGATTTGATTCCGGTTCTCCGGAACGTTCTCCTCTTGCCTTCTCTCCAGCCTGCTTGGTCGAGCGCCCTTCATGTTTGGACCCCTCCTTGGCTCCAGAGTGGCTGGGGCCTGCCCCAACCTCTCCGGGCAAGCGTGATAAGGCTTCAGCATTCTCTCGCTCTGGATAGAAGACTGTCCCTGCCGTTCTATTAGATACGTGTGGTTCCCCCAGTCCTTCAAGACCTGGTATGGCCCCATGAACTTTGCCTGTAGCTTGGGATTTTCTCCTCGTCTTCGGTGTTTGTTTGTGAGCCATACCCAGTCGCCTGGGGCATACAGTGGTGGTTCTTCCTTATCCTCTAGCCGCACCTCCATCTGGCTTTGCCGAAGCGCCTCGTGCACCCTCTGCAGCCTCTGCTGCACTTCAAGAGCATGCTTGTGGGCAGGAAAGAACTCTATCGGTGAGGGGTGACTTTCCAGCTGGTCTGGCAACCTCAGCTCCCGTCCCAACATTAGCATGTTGGCCGTCTCTCTAGTCGCAAAGTGGGGAGTGCCTCTGTATGCCCTCATCAGCTGGGGAAACAGTAGGTCCCACTCGTCCTGTTCTCGAGCCAAGATCAGCGCCCTCGAGGAGTCTTTGAGTCCGCGGTTATTCCGCTCCACGATTCCATTTGCCTGTGGAGGGTACGGAGTCGTGTGGGTCTTCCCCACGTTCTAGAGTTGGCACAGTTTGGCCATCAGTTGGCTCTCAAACTGCGCCCCCTGGTCCGTGTGGATCTGCTCGGGCAATTCTAGGTAGCAGAAGACCCGTTCATCGAGTGCGTTGGCGACCACCGGGGCCGTGGCGTCAGGTAGTGCCAAGGCGTCCTGCCACCGGGTGAAGTGGTCGGTGAGAACCAGCACCCACTTGTTCCCCTTTGGCATGACAGGAGATGGCCCCACCAGATCCACGGCCACCTTCTGCCAGGGTCGTCCTGCGTAAAGCCTCGTTTTTCCTCCGGCCGCCTTTGTTCCTCCATGCTTTGCGGCCTGGCACACCTCGCAACTCTTGATGAGCCGTCTGACTGTAGATGTCAGTCTTGCCAGTACCACGTCAGTTGGACACGACTTATCGTCCTTCCCACCCCAGAGTGAGCCAGGGTGTGCGTTTGCCACACCGTGGTTTCCCGCATGACCGGAGGGCAGATGGTGCACCATCTGGCCTGGCTCTGCGGGGCGACGCAGGCTTCCAGCACACCGTCCTGTCGTATACGCAGAGAGCCCCGCATGTGATGCAGGATGCCCAGCTCTCTGTTCGCGACCTCAAGGTGTTCTGCTGGCACCTCCTCTCCTGTGACGATGACACGGTACATGATGGCCACTGGTCCTTGTCTGGTAGCCTGTGTCTTTGCCAGTTCACCCTTTGGTTCTGTCACTCCTGGCGGGGCTGATAGCCTCTTGGGGGAACCTCCGGCACCCAGGTTCAATCCCGCCACTGTTGGGGCGGGAGTCCCATGTGAGTTGCCAGCCAGCCCCTCGGGGTATGCGACGTTGCCCAGGGTGGATCCCGCTCTATCGGGAGTCCCATCCAGGCAACTGGTCGGTACCCACGCGGCTAACGGCCCTTTTTCCTTTGCTAGTTCCTTCCGTGAGATGCCCCCGTCCCTCTGTTCAATGCTCGTGCACTGTCAGCAGTCCTCGCAGGTCTGCCTGCTCAATCCGTCTGCATTCCCGTGGCGAGTCCCTGACCGGTACTTCAAAATGTAGCGGAACTTCGCCAAAATCTCAAGCCACTGAGCTAATTGGCTTGAGGGTTTCCTCTTCCGGCATAGCCACTGGAGTGGCGCGTGGTCCGTCCGCAGGAGGAACTCCTGGTCATACAGATACGGCCGGAAATGCTTGACCGCCTTCACTACTGCAAGTAGCTCTCGTCGAGTGAAGCAGTAATTGCGTTCCGAGGGGGTGAGGGTCTTGCTGTAGTAGGCAATGACCCTCTCACAGCCCTCTTGTACTAGAGACAGCACGGCCCTTACTCCTCATCTGCTGGCATCCGTGCCCAGGATATACTGCCTCCGAGGATTCGGAAAGCCCAAGATCGGGGCGGTGCTAGTGCTTTCCTTCAGCGTGTCGAATGCAGCCTGCTCTCCTTCCGTCCATCTCCAGGGCTCTCTTTTTGCAGTCAGTCGGTGCAAGGGGTGTGCTATAGTGGCAAACTACGGGATGTATTGACAGTAAAAACCGACCGTCCTGAGGAATCCTTGGAGTTCCTTTACTCCGCGCAAACTCAGCCACTTCGCTGCTGCCTCCACTTTGTCGGGGTCTGTAGAGACTTCGTTCTAGCTTACTATGTGCTCCAGGTAGCAAACCTGAGGTTGTAGTAGCTTGCACTTGGAAGGCTTCAGCTTTAGTCCGGCCTTGTGGAGTCTCTGGAAGACCTCCTCCAGCCGATGTAGTTGCGTATCGAAATTCGAGGCGATGACGATAATATCATCTAGATATAGCAGCAGCGTTCTCCAGTGGAGGCCATGTAGGACGCGTTCCATGAGTCTTTAGAAGGTGGTGGGGGCAGACAACAGTTCGAAAGGCAACACCTTTCACTTCCACAGCCCAGACCGTGTCGAGAAAGCTGACTTCTCCTGCGCTTCTGCATCCAGGGGCACCTGCCAGTACCCGCTCACCAGATCGAGCGTGCTAAAATAGCGACTGCCGGACAGGGCGTTCTGGCTGTCATCGATCCTGGGTAGCGGGTAGGCATCCTGCTCCGTGACGGCGTTGAGACACCGGCAATCAATACAGAAGCCCCATTTTCCGTTCTTGTTCTGGACCAACACTACGGGGGATCTCCAAGTTCCTCCGGCGGGCTCGATGAGTCCTCGTTTGAGCAGGTCCTGGACCTGCCTTTCGGCCTCTGCCTCCTTTTTTGGTCGGGATTGGTCCAGATTGGCCGAGTGCCCTCCTTAAGTGGTGTAGAATGTTCCACCTCCGAGGTCCTTCCTACGTCGTCATCACCCATAGTAAATACAATGGCATACCGACGCAGCAAGGTTGCCAGCCTGGAAGTTTGTCCCCTGTCCTCACAGTTCGGCTGGGCTGACTGGAACAATTCCTCAAGGTGAGCCGGCACTCCATTGAATGAAGTCGGACCGGCATCACACAGTGAGGGATTGTCCTCTTCGACCTGCGGGGCCTCCACTCCCGTGTACGTGCCGATAGTGGTTCCGGACCGAAAAGTCAGCGGCCACTCCATAGTATTCATACAGCGGGTGATGACTTGTCCCTTGGGTTTTGGCTGGTTCAGGCTACTGGCCATAGGAGGTCCGTCGGTAAATATCTTGATTAGTCCCATCTCTGTCCGGGTGAGAATCACTACCCCCTTTATCTCCTGCACTTTGCTCTGGAGCAACCACTCATGCCGGTCCGTGCAGACTAGCTGTCGGTCATCCACCCAAACCACCGGTTGCTCAAACTCCAAGGATGGCATCCTCGCTCAGTCGTCTCACTATGAAAACCTCCTCAGTCTTCACGTTCTTCAAGCAGATAGCTAGACGGATTATTCCGTAGAAGGGAAGCTGTGTTCCGTCAGCCAATAGTCCGTGGCTGTCACTCTTCTTGAGTCGGTCCCGCACGGTTCCTGGCAATCGACCAAATACCTGCTTATTGATCAGATTGGTGGTGCATCCGGTGTCCAGTATGAACTGGATGGGCCGCCCCTCCACTTTTCCTGGGAGAAAATAGCTGGTGGAGTGCGGTCGGCTGAGGGCTTGCGCTCTAGGGGTGTCCTCCAGGACATGCTCCGTGAGGTCTGGAAGGTTTCCTTTCTGTGGTGGGGCGAGGTCAGCACTTTGGGCCGTACCACGCCGTACCACGAGGTTTCTACTCTTCTCCCAGAGCAGTGCCTCTACTGTGTTTGCGACTGCTGGCTCCTTTCTAGATTTTTTCTCATGGGAAGTTCTTTCAGTAGATACACACTGCTTTCTTAAGCAAGTCCTGTTGGATCCCTTAGTAAGTTTCTGCTTCTGGAGCAGTGCACCTGCCGGTCCGATTGGCAGGCTTTCCGCAGCTCTTTCTGGGTTTCTTCCAGTAGGAAGTTTTTCTAGTAGGAGCCTGCTGCCTCCTTAGATAGGTCCTCTTAGTAGGTTTCTGCTTCCGGAGCAGTGCATTTACTAATCCTGTAGGGCTTTCCACAACTCTCTCTGGGTTTCTTCCAGTAGGAAGTTCTTTCAGTAAGAGTGGTGCTGCCCAGGTTATCCAGAGTTCCAGTGATCCAATGCAAGTCCTGTGGTGGAGTTCTTGGGATAGTTACATATCCCACTGCTGCCACCAGTGTAAAGGTTTTGTGCGACCTTCACTTTCCTCCACTAGTACAAGACTCATGCATGAGTACAATACATATATTTCTGTTTAGTTCTTCAAGGTGTGCAAGAAATAAATCAAGTGACAAGCATTGAACAGGCCCAGAACAGCTCTGCTCTACTAGACAAATGTTCGGGCTTATATACATGTAGCTGCTAAACTCCGCCCCTGTTCTGCTTGGTTGGACCCAGCACGGCCCGGCTCGTCTCGGGCCAGCTCGGCTCGGTCTTCAGTCGGTACGGCTCTGGCTTGGCTATGCTTGACTCGGCTGTACATCGGCTTGGCTCGGCTAAATGTAAGGGGACGCCATCCACCACAATATCACTGGATGTCAAAGGCATTTAGGGAAAATAAAAGGTGCTAAAAAGAAATTGCTCTTTCGAACTTCACAAAATGAAACAAACAAATGATGAACTGCAATGACTGATACCACAATGACGCTTCCAGAGGGATCCCACTTAGTTAAACTACGATAGAAATTTACTGTATGTAGTTCAGTTTTTCGGTTTTTCGGTTTTTTCAGTTTTATTCATGTTTTATGTTTATGAAAGTTGTTGAATAATATTTTGCACTCCGTAAAGTATTGAAACTGCTGCATCCTACATTGCAAAGCAACAAAAGATTGTTGTAATAAAATTTGGTTTCGTTCAGCATCTTTTAGATAATATGCTTAGGCTTTATGATTATTTAAATCATCTTATCTTCAGAATATGAAACTAGAGGTAGCGTAATTTTAACATTTAAGTAATAATGCTCTTGAATAGCTCATACAAGTATGCATGTGACGGATTTATTTAAAAAAAGCTACTGAACTTGATAAAAATATCATGCAATGCTAATTATTAGATTTCTTGATGCTTTAAAAAAATTGACTAATACAGTTTACAAACAAAATAATATTATAGTTTTTATATTTTTATCCACAACAAAATAATGCAGATTTTGCCGTATGATTTGGTTCTCTCAGTAATAATACAGACAACTTATGTGTGTATCACTTACTTTTTATAACTACTTAAATATACACTCACTGCAAAAGTGACTGTGAGCCATCAAAAATAGTTTTGTATGTGTTCAGTTGAAAAAAGCGGCAAATATTGAATCAGAGATTTCTTAATGCTCAAAGTTGGTACAAACATACAAAAACTAAAGCAACAAGCAATTCACTCAATCTTCATAGTATTTTTGTAGAAATGTATTACTAATTAAAATGTGTAATATTTCTTTCGCTCTCAGGAACGGATAAATAAAAATTAAATTCAATAACATAACCTTTTTAATTATTTAAGCAGAAAAGCAACAATATTTTACTCAGAACAAAATAAAGTTAATTGGTTTAGTAAAAAATCTGCATAAAAAAAAGCAATAAAGTTCCATGTTTGTAATAAAACCTCACAGACTCATTATGTAAAAGAAAAAAATATAAAAAGTTCATGATGAATTTAGCTTTGCAGGCTTTTAGAAAACAAAAATTAGTTTTGGCATTAAATGCTGTTAAATATACAAAAGAAGAAGAAACATGATTATCTATCATCCACTCTTTACAAATAAACATACATTGAGCTGCTGCTTGTCTCTTTAGGTAAAACTTTAGCTTAGTCCAAACAAATGGCTGGAATAAAAGACTGGAACAGAAAGACTGGAACAAAAGACTGGAACTATTGCTTCTAGAGCAATAGTTAACATTTATTAGCAACAGTTAACATTTATTAGCAACAGTTAACACTTATTAGCAACAGTTAACATTTATTAGCAACAGTTAACATTTATTAGCAACAGTTAACATTTATTAGCAACAGTTAACATTTATTAGCAACAGTTAACATTTATTAGCAACAGTTAACATTTATTAGCAACAGTTAACATTTATTAGCAACAGTTAACATTTATTAGCAACAGTTAATATTTATTAGCAACAGTTAACATTTATTAGCAACAGTTAACAAAAATTAATTATTGATTTTCTTGGTCGACTTACTCGTCTCTCGTATTTTGCTGACTGAAGGCATTTGTAATGATGGCATGATTTCCTCCACCAGCCTTTGTATAGTATTCTCTGTGTCACTAAATCTGGAGACTATATCACACTGTAATAATAATAAATATGTCATGAAAATTGAAATATATAAGCAAAGAGAGCTTACGAATCAACAGAACATATGAAAAATAAACAATTAGCTATAATTAAAACTATCGCATATCTACTGAGCATTTTTAATCGGTAGTTGAAGCAAAGGCACATTTTGTTTATTTGATTTAATGAGTGTTTAAAAGCTCTAAACTTGAAAGCTCTTAAAGATGTGGCTGCGTCAAAAAGGTCGATTTAATGAAATTAAGACCAATAAAAGGCTAAAACATCAGCTACAATTTAATGTCATTTTTGTCTTTGTAGACCAACCCTGTCCAGAGATATATGCGTTTGAATGAGGCCATATTTTAAAAAGTTCACATTCCAGCGAGTGCTTCATTCGTGACGTAACTAGTGATACATCTAAAAAGATGAAAAGAGTCCACGAGCGATAAATATAAGGTTGCTTCATTAGCCAATCATCAGCACGAAATTTTTATATAGGTCGTAATAAATGTTATCACTCGTAAAACGCGTTGTCTGTGATCTCAAATTTAAAGATTTTACTCTCTCATTTAATCGCATGGACATTGATATTTACTAAATTAGTTAACATCGTTATTTTAATGAATTACTCGATCGACACATTTTATTGACGAACAACAGAATTGTAAAAATTGCTGTAAAGTTACTGCGAAGGTGACTCCGAGTTTTTTGGGCATCAGGTGGTTAAAGTGCTACGGAGGAAAATAGGAGAGTGGAGGAATATTTATCTTTTACTTTGAGTCTCCTATAGATATACTGTTGAGGTTACATTCAGATTATATTTCCCTGTTTGAGGTTATAATGTAATTTCCTGCGCATGCGAGATACGTATGGTATGTACAGTGAGTTCTTGACGGCTTCTTTTTAATCCATAGCATCTAGCAATAAAATGGCTTAGATTGATGAATATACTAAAGGTAATATTTTTAGTTCTCATTAATACATGTACTAATTAATAAAATGTTAGCTTTTTGCTATCACTAATCATCGTTTTATAATTTTTTATTGGTTCACCTAACTATATTTGCTTCAAATTTTCTGTGGCAGTTTTATTTAGTAAATTAGATTTATGATTTGACTTTAGATGTTCACTTCTTACTTGTAGAAAGTGAAGAAAATCGATTGATCAATGCAAATCTTTAACTTCCAGAACTAAGGTTTCGAATCGTTGGCTTGGCGTACTTATAAGTACAAAAGCATAAATGCTTTTGTTAAACATTTATTCATTTTTAAAATTACACTCGCAATCTATCTAACTCCCAATTTGAAAGCTTTCAGTAGATACGCGTTCGAATGACATATCTATGAATGACATATATTTATTGCATTTGTTTTACTGATTACAGGATGTTTATGTGGTCCCACCAGCCGAAGCAGCTTTGTCAGAATAGAAACTGCCATAAATGGAAAAGAGAGACTTGAATGTGTGCTGCATAAACCATGATGTTTTGTTTGAGTTTGCTGCAGTAGATGAATTTGTCTTATTGTATCAGCTAAAACTATGTGAGTGGCCACTGCTTGATGAATATTTTTAATAAAAGCTTTATGCCGAGATGAAAATGTTTTTGCTTGTAAAAATTATATAATAAAATAATATTGTTGAAGATAATGCAAAACATGATTTGCAGAACAATGAATATATCATAGCTCCTTTGACACCTGTGTTGAAATCTTTTCTGATAGACGGATTTATGAAGTGCAATCAAAGCGGCATGGACAGGCACTTTTGCATAGCTCGACCATTTGTTTAGTACTTGAATCAACTAATCAAATGCGACCAGTAAATTTTTTTCTACACATTGATACCAATAATGGCTTGATAACGTTGACAGTCGACTATACATACAATGTACATGACTTTTAGGAATGTAGTTGGTTTCACCTCCTTTTTTTTCAAAGACGAGTTTTGCTTATTTTACTAACGGTAGTAAGAAACTAGTTTTTGGTGTGGGCATTGATATACAGCCGCACCCCCAGGATAGGCGACGGGCATAATGTGGGCGGGGCTTTTGGGAGGCTGTATATCGTTAGTGTGGGTAGCGACGGAACTGTGCTGATACAAAGACCTTATTCTACATAGTTTGCTTGACAGAATTACCGTAGACCGGTAGAATTGGTAGTCGGTACTAAGATATTTACACAGCATTTAGAAGAAGCTAATATGGCAAGTTTTTAATTTTCCTTGTTGGAGGCCTTTGAGACATTGGTAATAATGTATTTGTAGCTGGATTTAAAATTTTATTCTAGCCAACACGAGCAAATACAAGATAAAATATATGCCAATAGAGCCACATAGGACTAGACTTTTATCGCAATAGCCAATGTGAATACGAGAGATAGAGACAGGTTGTATCATGCGTTACATCATTTTGGGCAAGTCTGGGCATGTTTTTTGGCCTGAGCGTTTTTAACGCGATTGAATTTTTTCAATTTTAATCTTTAATATTTTGACAATGAGATAGCCTAACACAACAAACAACATTTCAACTGATAGACAAAAAAATACTGTCTTTTAAAATCAACTTAAATTTGACGCAACCACATCTTTACATCCCCAATGTTGACAAGTTTCTAAAGACACCTGATGAGCATGCTTGGTTCTAGACTCGGTGATGCTCAAAATATTTCTCATCTGACTCCATTTCTTGAGCACCTCATTCTCAAGAAAGTCTGTTGTGAGAGTTTTGATTTTTAGTCTTTCCCTGACATATTCCTTCTCTAGCTGTTTGTATTTTGATTCCAGCTCTTTGATCTTCAGGAAACAAGATAATAATATATCTAGTCTGTTTAATAATTTAATACATTATGTATTGAATTATTACAGGTTATTATTATAATAATTATGATCATATAATTATTACTTAATAAATTATAATTAGTTGTTATTATTATTAATTAACTGTAAATAGTAATTAACATTAGTTATTATTAATTATAATTATTAAATATGAGAAATATAAATTATTAATAATTTACTCAATTTAATTCGATCATTCTGTCTGATAATTTTTTTCATCAAACATATTATATTTTATCTACGCAAAGATGCTCTACCAAGTTTAACAAAACATTTAGTAAAATACAATAGCGGATAAACAATACCATCAATGTGCAGAACTGGTCAGAAAAGAAGCCCATGCAGTGTTTGATAACTCACATTAAACTAACGATTCAGAAGGTGAAGTTTTTTATCACTTCCTTTTTATCACTTGTACACAGCTAGAAACTCCCTGTTTTATTAATTACGTAAACAACTTTGATATATTCTGCATAGTCGTGTAGTTTCATGTTACTTGTCATAATGATAGCTCTCTGAAAATTTACTCTGTCAAACATGAAAGTTGTTGATATGTTTTTAGTAGATATTTTGGGAACTACAAAATTATATTTAAGCAGCAAATATACCATAAGTGCAGACATGTAATTGTTACATTGATGTAGAAGTGTTTTTGTCAAGCATCCTCTGAGAAATAATTCCTTATAATGACGGATTATGCTAAAAAGGTTTTTACCATTCATAGATCAAACATTATTCATTAAAAAATATCTACCATCCAAAATTCAATTACAAGTATGGCACAGCAAAAAACTTTGTGCTATCAACGATTTAAGCTCGATTAAGCCAATGGAATGGAATTTTTGTTTGCAAGGGGAAACGTCCTGGATTTATGTAATGAACCGAGAGTGTCAGTTGAGCATTTTTTACTACTAAAATGGCTGCAAAAAAGGCTGTTACAACTTACCTTTAAGCAGGTGTACATTTTTAAACAGTCATGTACAGGAAAGCTGAGAAATAGTTCCACAAGTTGATATCCATTGCTTACAATTGACAAGTTCATATCTTATAGACTATTCTGCAAAAAAAACTTGGAGCTTTCATTTTTCATTTCATAATTTTAAATTTGAAAGCAGATTTTATTTTATAACAAATTTAACTTTTAAAATTATGTATAAGAACAAATTTTACCAATTGATATGTTTGCTACAGTTTGCAGTAAAAACTGATTTTTATAAAAAATAGATGTTTTATGTGCAATAGAAGATGAGTTATGACTGGGAACTTGATAAAAAATCAAGTTTAGGTTATGGAAATGGTGCTATTAAATAATATGCAATAAATATGAAAATGTAAAAGTTATCTAATAATTATCTATTAAATACTACAGATATGTATTAAAAAACAAGTTACATCAACAAGCAATGTTTATAGCACGAGTAAAAACCAAAATTAACATTTTTAAACCTAAACATTTGCATTTTTTGCTCAACCAGTGGCATTTCAATTGTTGCTCCATTTAAGATTAATAAATGTTTTTGCTGTTCAATAATTTCTACAGTGTTTTCTGACCTCAAATTCTCTCCTGCACTGCTGATGTAGCTGATATTGGTGCCCTTAAAAATTTTGTAGCAGAGCAAATATTTTATGTGTTGCCATTTAGAGTACATCCTTTTGCATGAATAAAAAGAAACTTATATCTATGTCTACAGCTTATACCTTAATAAGCGAAGCCCAAAAAAGTATCAGAAAAGTAGTGCAATTCTATCGCAATTGCTCAAGGAGGTAAAAGTTGTTATAATACAAATTTCTAAACAAATAGAATGATTAAAAAAAGTCTATTGCAAAGGAAAAGCATACGGTCTGACACTGGTTTGGTGCACTCTTTTAATTTGAATTTAGTCTATTTCAATACAGAAGGATGGATTGACACTATTAGGTGTTTAATTGATACCTGAGCAAATTATCAATTGAGATGCTAACCTACCAAATACTGTTTACACTTTTAATTATGTTTGTGTAATATTAAAATAATTTATCTGCTATTTATTATTGTTTAGAAATTATAGCAATTCATCAAAGCTTTTGTTCTTAAGCTAATAGCAGCCCATAGAGATATCTATTGGTAAACGACTGTCAACAGTGTTCCAACCTGTTTATCTTTTTGATCATGAATCTTTTGCACCGTTTCAGCTGTTTCCTGGTCATAATCATAAAGTGTATGAGAGGTGAACTTAAAGATTTGTTCTAAACCCTCCTCTTTTTCAATCATCTCTTTCTTCAGCTTGTCGATTTTATCCTTAAGCTGGTCAACAAGCTCTCCCAAAGTCATCATCTGATGAGACTCTCCTATTGGGTACATAAATTCACTTTCAAGTTATTGTTCTGTGTAATATGCAAGATGGCTAACAGTTGATTTACTATGCTTTAAGGCTAAAAAATTAAAAATAGAAAAAAAAGAAATATTTGAAGAACATTAATTTTACTGTAAATGTTAGAGCTATTAGTAAATCATTTGTAACTAACTAACAGACTGCGTAACATATGATGTTGATGTTGTTGTTGTTGTTGTTGTTGATGTTGTTGTTGTTGTTGTTGTTGTTGTTGTTGTTGTTGTTGTTGATGTTGTTGTTGTTGTTGTTGTTGTTGTTGTTGTGATATAGGCATGCAGTTTAAACAGATGTAAGGGGTTGATGATTCAGTCAAACAGCAAATTCAAGTAATGCGATGATCATTCACTTATCTATATACCATAAGCAAATAGTAGCCTTTTAATACGTTTACTGTCTTGCTAAATCTAGTTAAAAATATTGATTTTACATAATGTTAGTTACCGAGCAAACAAGTTAATCGTAGTAATTTAATATTTAAAAATGATTATGTACTATATCAAAAGAATTTGGTTCAAATGGTTCCAAATTTTAAACAACAATTATCAAATAATTTCTAAAACTATTGCAAGATTCTCTCAAAATAACCAAGCCCAATCAAGCATATCTGTAGTCAAAGCACACCTATGTCCATTAACGTAACTAATTACCTCCATCGCACAACTTTGCAGAATAGACACATTTGTTTCAGATCATCTTCAAGCATTTAGCACATCCGAAACCAACGGGATTTTCGGCATGATCAACACAGAATCTGTTTGGCTGCCTCTTCGTCAGCTTATACTGCTTTATGTTTATGGTTGGATGCAGATTTCCTATCTCTTTATGGTAGTCTTGATGAATCTAAAATATAAAATTGTTCCAAAGTTCACAGACTGTAACAAACTCAATGAGTGAATCAAAAATTAACCAGAGTTGCAATGTAAGTGACTCAAAAATAGTGAAATGTTATTGTCTGTGAACAGCAGCAATGTTCTGCCAAACAATTATGTTTTGGGGGGCAATCTCATGTTAAGCAAAACAGCTTGCACTTTACTGCATATTGTAATGATCATCTTTACAACAAAACAACAATATTAGGAAATTTCGCCAACTTTTTATGTGTCAAAAAACTATAAAACAGCATATATCAAACAGCACTTGCAACAAAAATATCGTATTCTAAATTGTAGTTAAAAACTTGATTCTTTTCACAATAAACAGTTACTCTGCAAGCTTCATTGTTTTTACTTACATGTATATACTTACTTATTGTATATACCAACAAATATTCCCTTGCTAACATGTCACTGTATACTGACATGTTCAACATACCATTAAACATACAATCAAAATAATACTAGTGTAGTTGCTGATCAATAAGTAATCAATAACCTCTACAGCGTCTACATTTGTGAGCAGCAGCTGTTCATAAGAAAACACACATAGGTATATCATTAGCTAGTAAACCGCCTTGTTTTTATTTGTAAATTCATTCTTGGCAAAAAACATTCAACTCCAAAACTATATTTTAAATGCATATTGAAGCACATGCAAGGTTGGAAGCTGAAATGATTACAAAAGCAATGCAGGTAAAGTTGCAGGTAAAGTTAGTCATCATTGAAGAGTTAGAGTCATGAGAGCAGCCAAAAAAGTAGCATGAAAAAATATTCGTTGAAAACTTTAACTTTTGCTGGCAAACTGACAACATTAAGTGGCCCTTAACTATATCACACACCAATTAACATAAATTGAATGAAATTTAACACTACAAAACATATATTGCAAATATAATATTGCAAAGAAATATTGCAAAACATATTTTTTGGAGTTCATTAGTCACAAAACACAGAGTATTTTGAACATTTTCTTCAATAAATTAATTGCAAACATATTGATTTAGTTAGCCATACAACCTCCATTGATTGATCAGCACTTCTGTACAAGCAGAATACTCAAAGTGACACTGTCTCCAGAATTATAACATGTTAGTGGTAAGCCTTTCATAACTTATTTGGTAAGCAATAAAGCTTATTTGGTGTTATAGGCATATTCAGTAAAAAAACTTAAGATTTGATAATATAATTTTGGTAACACGCCTAAAGAACTGAGAAGTTGGCAATGATTAAAAATTTAACAATGAATTTTGAAGTTGTTTTTAGTTGAAAAAACTATACATTTGGGCCAACCTTTACCTCAAACATTTTAATATCCCAAAAAGCCAGGTAAAACCAATAAAACCTTACCTTAAGGCTTCAAGGTGAAAATAGTAAGTATAAGAAAGTCAATCAATTATTTCATACCTTATAATGCTTTACACAATAAGTTGAATCACACAGTAAGCAGTAGGAAAATGCTTGCTGGTCATTCTTTCCCTGCTTTGCGCAAAGGTCACATGTCCTTGGCTTGTCCTTTGTTGCATCATATGCTGGTAGCTCACTGAGTGGCACCTCACATATTTTGCTATAACAAAATATTCATCAAGTATTCATGTTCATATGTGAACCACAAACCTTTAAACTGAATAAAAGCTGTTATCTATATAACTGCCTAATGCTAGATATATTGTGGGATAATAATACGTAATAAAAACAATGTATAGATTTACAATATGCTGAATCATTAATTAGGTATCTCTCAATTAATATTTTCAAAATAAGGTTTTGTTAATTTTAATATCATTGCAGGTTTATTTGTGAGCTAGCATTTCTGTAATAAATGCAAAACATTGATAAGAATTAAAGCTCCTAGAAGCCCAAAAAAGAACAGCTAATCGCAGCCATCACGAAAACGCCTTAGGCTGGAATCTCTTTCCAAAACGGCTCAAATAGGATGAAGTTGAACATGATGGCTTCTGTATACACTTTCATGCAACCTCGATCATCGAAATACTTTCACAAATATACTTCGCTCATTCAATAAAACCATGTCTACGGTCCTTTACGCGTCTATTTCATCACCATTGTAATGCTGCCACTTTGAGCACTGATATCTTAAAACCTAGCCCAAAAATTAATTTAATTTTTTAACCTTGGCTCAAAGGAATGCATGCCATCCTCGGATAAACATAAGGAGCCTGTTAGTAAACTGTGATGATTGAAAAATGCTATATAAATTATTCGCGCTGTTTGGCAGAAAGTATGGGTCACATAATCGGATTGCATCCAGACGATTAGACCAGGCTGAAACGAACTGTAAATTAGCGAGTATCTATATTTGATAAGAGCTTTATGGTAAAACTGGAAGTGTTTGTCATAAACTAGTGCGATGACACGTTTTATATTGAGCCTTTTATTGGCCTTTCAATTCGCATGAGAACATTGCGTGTCAAAACAATAATCACAATGGTTGAGTACGTCATTGAAGTAAAGGGTTCTCGACCTACGGCGTTTTCATGATGGCTGCAATTAACTTTGCATTTTTAGCTTCAAGGAGCTTGTAATTACATTTCCACATAATTTTCACCTACAACAGAGCAGAGTAAGACATGGTGAATCTTTTGACACTAAAAAACTGTAATTTGAATTGTGTTGCAAGTCAACCTTTAAAATCAAAGCTATGTACATATTTAAAATGAGTCAAAAATACGTAAAATTTTTGCTGCTATTAAACATTGCCTAAAAGTACCGATGTTGGCAGCGTCAGTCCTTTTCACAGCTTTTCTACTGCGACACGTCTTTCGCAAACCTCTGACAAGGAAAAAGAGTTATGTACATGGGAGAATGAAAAATAGGTCACTTTAAAGAGCCTGAAAAACCACACATCAGTTGCACTCATCCTGGGATATCTCTATTTGAGCCAGCTGCACACAGTAAATACAGAAAAAACCAGATGAGGGATGGAGGCAGTACTGTCCTAATTGTGGGCAGAGCAAAGAAGGTCTGTTCCATTAGCCCGCCCTTGGGCCTGCAGATAGAAGCTATTGTGTCAACCCAGATGGAGATGTTGGGGGTAATTAAAACTGTCAAGTGCTTCTGACCCAGACTATGCAGGTAACAGTTTCTATTGTGAACCAATAATGTCTCGCTGACTGTGCAGGAAGCAGCAATCTTCAAACAAAGTACCTCTGAGGTTATAAATTGTGAAGTGTAGCTATACTCCTTAGCACCCGCAAGATTGCACCATGGCACTTTTCAATGGCTAAGCAGGCTGACATGTCAAGACTCCTGGCAAAGCCAGATCTTTGAGCTGAGCAACATTAAAGAACCAAAGTCAGAGAACCAGCGTCTGTCATACATACTCCAAAAAACCTTGAGAAATTTTAAGGGTCACAAAGATTGTGCTCAACACGGTCGACAATCTGAGTCAACTCGTGGCATTAAAACTTGCAGCTGAAGTAGTAGACCCAAAGCCAGCCAAGACTATTTTGGAACTTTTTCACAATTGGCTTGTATAAATAGTTGAGGCGGTCATGAGTAAAAAACTGATGTAGCCGCATGCAACCGGCTGGCAACTAGTGACAACCAAGGACCATTCTGTTTGGTTAATGGAAAGCTGTTTTAGAAGAAGCTAGAACTGAGTGTACAGCATGTCTAAAAACTGCATGAAATTATGCTATACCCTTAGATATGGCCGGAAACACTGTTAGAGGCCTGGAAATATTCTTGCAAGACCTGCCAGTAACACCAAAGGTTCACAGTAAATCTTAATTTTTTTAACCATTTTACCTTGTGGCAGAATGTACTGCCTCTTCCAGAAACAAACACAACAAGTGGTAGCCAGCACTCGGAACAACTTCTCACATACAAAAAACACCGTGTAAAAGCCAACAGTTAATGGCAGGACCGTGTCAACTCCAGCATGTGAAAAAAGTTACATACCACCTCTACTGTCTCTAGGCAAGTCGGATAATTTAGAAAAACATATAAAACTGGATTACTTGCTTAGGGTGCTGCTGCTATATTGAGGTCAGAAGAAATAAAATGTTTTGCTTCCTTAGATGATTAGAGTACATCTAGGTAAGCCACATTCAATCATGGAGAGACTCCAAGTGACTGGAAGAAGCGGAGTCAAAATATTCTATTTATATTTTACCCAAGGTCACATAGGTCACCAACTATTATGAAAATGTGACATTTGTGCCCAACTTACGCATGTAATTTGACTAAGAGACCGTATGACTACCTTCCAGGGTTGTAAAAAAGGTATATCACGGAAGGAAATGTGTGCTGGAGCAAACAAGTTGATGCCAAAGTTGAGTCCTAGGGGCAAACAATTTCTTGCTGGCATGCCTGCATCCAAAACACTAAAGCTGGGGCATCACCATGTCAATGCTAAGCTAATTAGATAGTTAATAGAGCGAAGCAAGATATACATCTAACAGGAAACATGGAATAGAGTACTGGTCACTCTAACAAGCAAATGGTACTAGTGGCAGCTGTGGTTGCAAAACCTGCAGGTAGAGGAGCCAGCATCATGAACTTCAGCATTTTGTCTTCTTTTTGTGTCCTTGCACATAGCAGCTTGTGTCAATGTGCTAAGTTGTGCAAGTATATAGGGGACACAAAGATGTTGAATAAAGAGACATATAGCACCACATAATTCTGCCGTAATGGAGAAATCTTCTGCACAATTACCGCTAAAGCCTAGTTCCCATATTGATTGCGAGATTCCGGCAGTACTATTGGGCAGCAAAACACTTACGACACTAGGCTCACCGGCTTATGTTCACATAAAGCTGCATTGCTAATGATGGCATAAAAGCGTTCCCTCACTATGCCGTTTTGATAATGCTGACCGTCGCCTGTACAGTGCATTTTTGGAGGTTCTGCCCACGGCTCTTTGCAAGACTTAAACAGCGTTAAACCTTTGCGCTGCCGTCAGCAACTACCCGCAGTTCTTGGTGGTACCCGGCTCATAAGTTCCCATTTCACCGCTAATAGCCTGCGACGCTGTCGCCGGTGCTTTGCCACGTATATATGGGAACCAGGTTTTAATCATTAGCCTGAAGATAAAGCTGTATCCAGTGACCACATTCCTGCTCGACTCTAACACAGTAATCTCAGTGCCTTCTATTATTTCTGAAGCATACATCAACTGTGTCAGTTTAGATGAGCAATTTTACTAAATTATTTACCTAAATTTGTTATCTTACCTTATTAGCTTTTTTGCAAAGAAAATTGATTCCATCTCAGCTTCTGCTGACAGTTTTCAGAATAAATTGTTGGCATTGTTCATATCTGTGGCCAAAATTCCTACACTGCTTTGCTATAGGAACATAAGGTTAGGTTTATGCAAGTTCCTTCAAATTCAAAACAATAGTTGGTCAGGTCTGATAACTGAATAGCTTCACCACTGATATTTCATCATTTATTTTAGCTTTATACTTTGTCATGGGCGTTTGGAACAAGTAGTGGTCAATAGGTAGGTACCGCTGTCAAGTAACTGAAAAGAAATACCAACACAATGTTGTTACGGTTTCAATTGCTAAAGAGTTGCTGTTTGCAACCTTTTGTACAAGCATTGATTTAAACTAAAGCCTGCTACATATTACAGTTAGTTATTGATTTCACTCATTTTCTGATAAAAACAGGTTTTTGCATTTTTTCATTGCTTAGGATATAGTAAAATGAGTTGCAGCAAAATTGTATAACATCAAATCCTTGCCCTACATACTGGTGGTTCAAGTTGTTCAATTTCAAACAAGGAGAAGTAATAATCACAAGCCTGTTCCGCTGCCAATTAAACTGCTTCTTTTGAATAGCATTCGCACAGGTAAATACATTAATAAAGACTTGGTTTCTTCAACTCTACGGACCAGTAACTATATCCCTGTTATTAGCGCATTTTCTATACACACAGGCCTTATTAATGTATTTGGTCAATTAAAATAACGAGTGTGAAGCCTTCATGTAAAGTTAGGAGTCCTCACAAGCGCAAAAGGCTTTCAGCATGATGTTTACTTCATAGCTTGCTGCCTAAAGCAAATGTAAGAAGCACTTGTGCTTAGCTGGTGTAGCTGGTATCAGCTTGTATTTAGCTGGTATTGGCTTTAAACTTTTCATAGGCATAGTGTAATAGTTAAAATGACAAATGCTGCATGTGGCAAAATTGTTTTTGTACAAAAGCCTTGTATTACTCAGGCAATGCTGGGCATTTAACTAGACTTTATAATGAAAAGGGCCGAGTTAATTAATCTGTATAAAGACACGGAAAGAATTAGAAAAAAGACAGCCTTGCACAGAAATTAAACCCACAGCATCAAATTTAGAGGCAAGGCACTACCACTACATCAATCATCTGATGGAATAATTATCTATATGATTATTACTTATGACAATCTCTCACAGTGCATGAACTAGATAGCATACTAGTTTATATACTGGCAACATTTTTAGTGCTTGTGGACATGATATAGTCTGTAATAATAATATGAAAGCATGCATATGTAAGCATTGAGCTTTTCATAAAAATGTTCTTCTCAGTAAAAACAATCTAAAATGGTAACCTGTGAAAATATTACGTCAGCTAAAAAGCATTGTTATTATGCAATGCACTGCCAGTAAGCTTGCTGGAAAAACAACACATATCAATGGTGTGCATTGCCAAGCTTTATCAAACAGAGATTAAGTACATAGTCTTTCACTGATCAAAAAATAATAATGGAATCTTTGATAAAGTAACATGGATCTTTGCTCGGTCTTCTTGCTATTTATACTTGTTATATTAAAAGCGAGAAGGAATTATAACCTTCAATCACATTTAACTACAGTCAAATTGTTGTTCCTCTGTCATTGCATACATAAATACTCTAGTCTTTGCCATTTAAAAGTATAAAACTTGGTTTCCTTTATTTTAAAGAAGCGTTGGCACTCTGTCCCTAATTGTCCACAAACAAAACTGCATCACTCTATTTGATTTATTACATTTGTTAGTGTTAAGCCTCCTTGTTAGGTTATGAAGAACAATCATTAAAAATAGCTCTCAATGTCTTGTTTATATAATAGCTTTCAGTTATTAAGCTGGCTCACACAATATTGTTGTATGTTGATGTTATATCCTCAAAGGCACTTTGCCAAATATGTGCCTCCACAAATCGATGGAATTTTTTACGCAACTCGAACACTCCGAGAAAGATTGCAGCTGTCAAAATTTCTGGATAGTATTCCAAGAATCTACAACAGCCTGTGTAATATGAAACATTTTGGTGATAGTGATTGATTGCTCTGAGTTTCTTAATCTATATTTTTATTCACAACAGTTGCTGTAGGATAAGTGTTTCAGCGTGTTGAGACAGTATTGTATGAAGAGATCGCTATCTCTTGGTCTATTCATTGATGCAAATGTGGATAGATTTGTCATGAATTGAAAAGTGTTATCACCGAAGATCACTAAAGTATTGTTTAATTGACACAGACATCCGAGATGATCGTGTGAACCAGCTTTCAGCAAATATGTAAAAAAGGCTGTGTTAAGCTGGGGACAGCTTTTAAGCGTTCAATAGCATTTACCTGAGTTCCAGTACATATTGCTTTGGCTGATAATAGCCGTTTGGTTGCCTTAATAATACTTTCACTTAACTAATTATGCTTATTTCAAACAATAACCTTTAAACTTGTTTCTATAAAAATACATAAACTCACTATTTTTATTAACAATTTATGATACAAAAATTGATAAGGGAACTTTCCTTTTTACACTTGCTGCTGTGACACAATTTTTAAGTTGATTGTCGATGGTTGTGTTAAAAAGAGCAGAGAAAAACTACCGACGCTTGCTAAAATAATTTTCTTTTTCGACAATACAGCTTAATTAGAAATGTTTGAAACTACATTATTGAATGCATGTACAACAATTTTTATTCAATCTATTTTGTACAAGAATATATAAAACAGATTTTGGTGAATGAGCTCAACACCCACATCGACAAAACTTGTGGCTACATGAACTATGAAGAATTCTCAACTTAAAACAGCTTAATATTATATATAACTAGCTGTGCTACCCAGCGGTGCCCAGGTATTAAAAATCAGCTTATAAACAACAAGAGATAATGAGAGTTGCTTGCCACTTGCTATTTGCTTACTCAAATTAATGGATAATTTGAGTAAGCTTACTAATAAGAGCTACCTCTTCCCGTGATGTTACGCCATTACTTTGCGTTGTCACTGAAAGTGGTAGCGTATTTGCTCCCATATAGCGACGATCTATATTGCTGAATGAACCTATCAAGCTCATGTGGCTGAATTGGTAAGGTGTCAGACTGGCAAACAGAGGGTTCGAGTCCAAATCTTGTGCAGCACGCATTCTTTATTCCAAGATTTTAATAGCTATAGCTGGACATATGCAACTACAAGAAACTTTTAGAATTATATATATAGATAATTATATATATATATTATATAATTATTAGTAGGCATGAAACCTTCAAACCCAACCAGGAGTTCTTATCATTAAAATGATATCATTGCACATTGCCTCTTGGCATTATGTTTACTTTATAGCCAGCAGTTCCTAGTCAACATGCTAAGCATTTGTGATTAACTGAGTCAGGTGCATGTATTCACCCTATTTTATCAACTAATTTATGAACCAGCGATAGCAACTTGCTTACCTCATAAAAATGTTCACATAATCATAATGGAGCTAAAAAAAGGCATTTTATATTTCAAGAGAATACCCGTATACTCATTTGATACCAACAAACTATGATTAATTAATTTGGCATGTTTTTCTATATAATGAGTTACACTGTACACCACTAGCAACCTACATACCGGTTTCTCAGTTTTACATAAAAATGTGAGATGAACGCAAAAAACATCACAGGTAAGCTGGCAAATATTTGACTACGCCACTACTTGTTCTACTCAAAAATAAGGTCCTACGTAGGTCTTGGTAGTTCATAACTACACTGAAGCTATTATATGCAATGCGATACATATTATTAGCGTAAAATGAATATTATGACAGGATATAATATATTCATTTGGGATGTAGTTAACATTGTTACATCATTGTTAGCGGTTTTATTAGTACATACAGCCCTGTGCCAGTAAACATGTGCGTAGATAAGTCAATAAACCTAAGGATGAACAGCATGATGTTGATACAGAGGAGAGCTGATAAATCCTGAACTATTTACTTCGCATCGAAATTTCATACATTTGATACTTTGCTTGACTGTTAGCAAAAAACTGCCTAAATTGACATAATTTTTGTCTTATTGTCTGCGAGTCCACTTAAAATAGATTGTCAATTAATGAAAGCAATTCTAATATGGAATGGGCTAAAAATTTAAATATTTCAAAAGGCTGTGTAATATTTTAAAGTAAAGGGTTTTAAAAAAGGAATAGTTGAAAGTATGTATTATATAAAGTATTGAAAGTAAATGTATGTACGTAATTATATTAGATATATTAAAGAAACGTAACAATAAATAACCAATATAACAATAATTATAAATTATAATATCTATAATTAAAAATCTCACATGTTTGTTAATAACCACTGCGCATTGCAAAGTGTATGCAGGTTGCGACAGCATGCATTAAATTGTCCAGGTTTATTTAGTAATTTTAGTAAAGTAGCTGCCTTAACATTTGCAATTACTAACAAATTTTGCAGCATTTGTTTTTAACAAAAAATGTTGATTTTATAAAACTTCTGGCTAGTAGCTACATAATTTAACTTTTCACAATGCGCAATAGTACAACTTCTATAAAATTCAATGTTAGACTTGTACACTTTTCAAGATTCGTAACAAAATAAAACAAAAAATCTGATTCGCAAAGGCTGATTCAAAGTTGTAAGCGTGAATGGGCAAAAAAAGTGTATGAATTTTTTATTTAAGAAAACTTTTGTCACAAATTGAAATCAGGAGTCATTTTTACTGTTCGCTTTTACTACGTTGCTTTGTGACATGCTGAGTAACAGAGATGGAATACATCAGTTACCCTTTGAAGAGCAATAGTAAATTCCGAGAATTTGATCTGCCTGCTTTCGGTCTAAACTCAGTCAATTTTTATCCATCACTCTTGATTACTCATCAGGTGACATCCATTCCTTATTTTAAAAGTTATCATTTTCCCGCTTGCTAGCCATGCAAAAAAAACTGTATAGCTTCGCTTCAGGAAAGATTGTAATTATACCTTCAATATTAAGGTATTGTCGTGATGAAATAGTTGGCGCCACTCTGTTTGGTTGTTTACAATAGCCTGCACAAAACATTCTAATTTAGTCAAAAGCTCAAATCATTGAGTCTTTATGACTGTATTAAGGCTCCTAAAGCTGATAGTTCTCACTGCAATTTTTTGTCAATTGAAGGCACTGTAGACCAATAGTTTTGTTGAGGATATGTAAATATGTTGGAAAAAACATGCAGCTGTCAAAATATCCCTATAATTAACCATGCATTCACAACATACAATGCAATGTCTACCCCGTAGTGATCGTGATTAGCTAACATAGATGACTTGATCGAAATTTCCATTCATGATATTTACTGCTGCGTGTTGGACTAGTTTTTTATCCCATCAAGTAGATTGTATAATGAAAGCACCATATACTATTTGCTGATGTGCACACATATAGATTTACTATAATGTAAACACAGATGACCTCTTATGTAGTGTGGTATTACTGCATAAGTTACAGTGTTCACCAGGCTTTAGCCTCATCTTTGCTTTATAGCTAACCATTTCTTGTCAATATGGTAAGTAATTACATTCAGCAGATACTGGGTTTCAAACTTTTCTTGCGGGATCACTCAAAGTATAGTAGATGCTTTATGAACTGATTTTTACTAGTTGTTTTTATTATGAGGCTTTAGAGCTAACAACTCAAATTTAAGCTAAAACTGTAGCTTTTTGACAGTGTTGTAAAATAATGAATACGCACCGAGTTTATGTTAACAAAGCAGGCAAATTTAGCCTACCTTCAAAAATTAACTAAAATTTGAAATGCTAATAGATAGCAACATACCTGCAGTTTTCCCATGGACAAATCAGAATGCTATTCGCATCATAGAAGCCAGTCAGACATTCAAAGCAATGCCCATGGTTGCAGGTGAGCTGGCAAAGATTGGGTAGATTCACTCCTTTTCTCAAACAAAAACCACATTCCACGACAGACGGCACAATCTTCTCCATGTTGAAAACTACAAATAAGATTATATATTCATTAAAACAAAGTAAAGTTATATGAACAAAAAATTGGTAAATATTGGAATGGTGTAAATTTAGTTTTACAGAGTATCATGTGACTAAACCTTAGCATTTCTGAGCTTCTTACGAGTCAATTTCTTTATAAAAAATTAAATATATCAGATGCTCAATCAATTTCCTAAAACAAAAATTATATTCTTTAGTATTTTGCTATACAAAATGTAATGTATTTCTGAAAAATAATGAATGAAATAGAATTTAAAACACATGACCAACTAAAGACAACAAATTAAAGCATTGATCCAAACGCCGATATTAATTCTCTTTTTGTCAAACCAATAGTGTTCCGCTCTGTGTTCTTTTGGGCTTCTCATTAGTACTGATTCCCTTAGAGCCCATGATTAACAGAAAGGGGTCTCGAACAATTTTTGAATAAATCTTTCATGCATTGCGCAGAGAATACACAGAGCACAAGTTTGTTTTTGTTCACAAGCTGCATTAATCTTATGCTGCCAAAGCAATGGATGCTTGGCTGTTCAAACTCTGATTGTAACCATGAATTGTAAGACAGAATATTCTCAAAGTTTTCATTCAAGTTCTAAGCTGTTTAAGTTAGCGTCAAAGTTCTTCAATGAATCAATTTTGTCTACCAGTTTAAATAGGTATTTAAGAACTTACAACAGAAACATTAATAAACAGGCAGGAAACCAAAGCACTGATAGACTTTGATAATAACTAAATGGTTGTGATGACATATTTAATAATGATTTCACAAATTTTCTTTCAGCAGGTACCATCTTCAACTAACATGAATTTTGTGAGATTTTTTTCATACCGAAGGACCGACTTTGGTTTGCTGACTAGTATACTGATATGTAAACAATAGTTCACTAGTTCAAATCATCCAAGGATTATTAATGATGTTAAGAAAAGTATTTACCACAATCGATCTGTTACAAAATTTGATTTTAAAATTGTAATTGCCTAACAGGAAAAAGTGACAAAAAGGATGAGTTAAACAGACCTAGCACTGGGCAAACTAAAATAGCTCTGAGTGTGTATTAAAATGTGTCGTCAATTCTAACGGCTCACTAGTAATAATTTGTTTACTACTAAGTGGCCTGCAGCATTCTTTTAGCATTCATAATTTTTGTACAGCAAGCTAACTACTGCAAAACGTACCTAGCACTTTGAAACAAACAGCAAATGCAGTTCAGGTGTGGCATATCTACTCTTATTTGACTAATTAACAGGAACGAGTGACAAATGATTGCTACTTTAAGAGACAAACACTGAGTATTTATAAACTGCGCACATACATGTATTTTAACAATGAATTTCATTCTACATACATTATCCCATTAAATATCAACACTCTATCAAGTTTATTAATATATATGCTTTATTGTGCCATCATATGAGGCCAATATTTAACAATGAATTGCTGTTGCAGGCAAAATAATTTATCCATGCTTAGTGCTTACATAATCAAGGAGTGATTTTACAGATCTCCTGTTAATATGAATATTACTCATCCACTGCAGATTCAATAATGGTTATTCTATAGTCAGAAATAGCTGGCACAGAAAACGGTCGGCATGCCATGTGTGTCATGTAAAAGGTGTGTTTCATACAATCTGTTTATGTTTTATAATTGTTATATTACTAGAGGGCTACCAGTATCCTGTGGCAAAGATAGTTTCTAAAGGACACCTTCAATAGAAAAACCTGTTGTAATAGTAGGTCAACTGGTTCAGCCTTTTGAATCCAAAGAAAAAAGAATGTCGCAAAAGAGATTCATGCCTTTCCATGTGCCATATTTTTAGTTATAGAAATTAAAATTTAGCAATGAAAAATCCAAATTGCAGAGGATTTGATCTCCAAACCTGTCACAAGGTGACATTAACCCATTAGGCTAATTAAGCCCATTAACTATTTAACTCTAATGCAGTGGTTCATTTTTGGAATAATTGTTTTCATAGACACCAGTTTCATAATCATTAGTCATTAAAGGTAATCTAAACAGATTTTAGGTAGATATTTGAATTAACTATTTTCTATAAATTGACAAATAATTGCAGTTGGAACTATCAGCTTTAGGAGCCCTAGTACAATCATAAAGACTCAATGATTTGGGCTTTCGACTAAATTACATGTAGAATGTATTAGGAGTGGGCATTGAATAGAAGAAAATTTGTATGAAATTCACTACAAGCAATTTTTGACCTCCTGCCTATCAGCAAAATTCACTCAACGCTTATTCTTACTAGCCTCCTCAAACAACTTGAAAATTTTGTGGTAACTAATGATATTTACAAGATGAAAGTACCAGCTACAAAACGATCATTTATTGTTTAATATTGCTGGTTGTTAGTAGTTATGTGGTTAGTGTGAGGATCTCTTGAGTTTCATGAACGTTGATAATGATTTTATTAGAATCTATTGTTTACGTTGGAATAGCACTTTCTCATTACTCATCAGTCAAAGTGTAAAAGCAATAGCTTCCTCCTAGTTGCGCAGGGATATAACATGAAATGAAACTGCTCTAAAATGCATTCCGATTAACAATAGGCCTAGCCTAAGAGACCTTAGATAAACAGCATAATCAATGATATTAGGAGAGCATGAATGGTAATAAAAGCACTTGTACTCAGACTTGCAATGCATATGGTCTTGTTCTAAAAAAGATCTGTCTGTATATTGGTCCGTGTCTAGCATTCCTTCATCTAAAAACTTTTTGTTTTGCTATAATTGTCAGACATGAATAGCCTAGAAAAGCAGTCTACACACTAACTATGCACTTTTCAATTAGCATGTTTACTTAATTTCGCTATTGAATAGATTACTGGCTAGTATACTGATCAATTTAATGACCATGAGCAAGTAAGTGATTGTCCTGTTTGATATGAAAAAAAGAGAGATGGCCAGACAGGATACAACAGCAGCTTCTTTCAATGTTTTTAGAAACTTTAACATTCTTCCATTCAGTCTTGTAGATGAATGTTTGAAGCTCTTTTGTTGCAAAATTGATAGTTAGAAGTACCTTAGAGAAATACCTTCTGATCAGATTAAGGTGTATAACTAATGTTTGAGGCAGCACAGTTCCATCAGACTAACGACTCATCAGATAAAACATTGTCACATTTATTGTTGGAAGTTGGAAAGATTTCGTTCACTACTACTGCGTGTTGATTAAAATTAAGGTCTTTTTTCAAATATAAACATCTCATACCAAGCTTTTAAGCAGATTCAAGCACCGACCTATTCATAAGATTTATTAATTTTTAAAAAATTACATTAAAATTACATTAAAATTACAATTTAAATTTTTAAAAATTAAATTTAAAATTTAAATTACTATGCTTAGACATAGTAATTTAAAGAATAGATTCTATCCAAGATGAATCTCCATTTTCGGGTTTGACCACTAATGGAAAAAGTCAAAAGGTAAACGAAGAGTCAAGCATATAAATAATAATAAAAAAGATTGGAATGCTTATTAGGATGTACATTAACTCTAACAGCTCACCACCAACGCGTATTTTGCTACTAAACTGCTGACAGCATCCTTTGGATATAATAATTTTGTACTACAAACAAAAACTGCCAAACTGGTTTAACCCTTTGGATCAAAAATGACTGCAAAACGTTTTTTCATATATCTGCTAACAATTTATAAATCACCCTAACCAAAGTGAGTGAAGAATTTCTGGTCACTGTTAGAAAGGACCTGGTTTTTGCCTGTTGTAGCAAATACTTGGTTAGTCAAATGATCTTTAAGCTCTTTCTCAATGTTAAAGATTAATTCAAATTTTTAAATTAGATTTGGTGTATCTAATTCAAGTAAGAAATCTTTTCACCCACCAGTAAAAGTGTAGTAGTGCTAGCTTCCTTCCTCCTAGTCACGGCAGAACATACGTATAAAATGAAACTGCTTCAACGATACATTCTAATTGATCATTGACCTAATTACAAATTTACATAACACCAGAATCAATAGCATTAGCAGAGCATAAAAGAAAATAGAAATTTCCTTTGTAAACCCTATTTACATTTCGCTCTGTCATATTCTAATAAAGACTGCATAAACACTGGCCTGGATCTTGCATTCTTTTAACCAAAAACCTTTCTTTTATTTTGATTGCTAAGTGTATATGTGTCAAAATCAGGGCAGTCACAATGATGTCGTCAGGAGAGTGTGCAAGTGCTACCCATGAAAGACAATCTTTTGGAGTTATTAGAAAAAAGGTACAGTAATTTGGGTTTACTTCTGCTGTGGCAGATTTAAACCAAGATGGCAGCACTTTCTAAATTCATATAACGAAGGCAGTGACAAAAGTCCATTTTCTTTTTGAGCGTTCCCTTCCAGGGACACTCGTCAGTATTTGCTGGCTAGGTCAAGTAGGCTGAAAAACCAGATGCTGAACATGGTACCCATGTTGTCATATATTCAGGGGAGGGTGTATGCTTCTTGTTCAAACTCGTAATTGCTGTGTATTCAAAGACATGCAGTTTTTTGCTAGATCCGAAGGCATAAACTACAGTAAATTTTGCTATGCTACCTTTTTATAAAATATAACAAAAAAACTATAAATTAAAGCTTAGGCCACAATTTTGAAGCTAAAACTTTAGATAGATAAAATTACTTTTACACTTTCATTTTGTACTAATACAAAAGCTGATACGGTAAAAAACCTTAGGAAAACCTCTTCGTGTATTTTTTAGAATAGCACCGAGTCAAAAACTCAGACGATATATTTACAGTCAAAATTAAATTGTTGTTCATAACACTTGCACCACTTCAGTAATATAAAGATCTGCATCATCAGCGGTTGTGTATTATGAAAGATCCTAGATACACCCTTAAAATGCTTTGGTGCAAAGTTCTGAACATCAGAGTTAGCACTGTACTATTTTACTTGGTAGTTAGCTATCTGCAACACTGTATTAAAAGTTATCTAGAACACAGTGTTAATAGTTAGTTACATACAAAACATTTTCTGGTAATAATATTCATGTACTTTGTGTAATTACAATATCGCTCTGTAAATTGTTATCAATCAATTTTTGTTGCAAATTATTAATTTATGAAAATCTTTCACAAGAAATTGGAAACGAAATGTTTTTGCTTTAGTTTCTTCAGTTTTGATTATAACATTCATATTTTTATTTATTCATGCAGCATTCTAGAGTGAAACAATCTTTAGCTAAAACATTCATTTGATTCATGCATCCCTTTTTTTGTAATATGGGTTATTTTTAAATATTGATATTAGCATTGAAACTTTGGGATGAAGCTAAATCTAAAATAAATCAAAACATTTACTGCTACTTAATGAGAAACATTTGTTTAAATAATTCATATCCAAACCAGAACATATATAGGCTTTTTTATGCATAAATATTTGTATTTGACAGAGTTGTAAGGGTAGAACTGGGCTCAGAAAATTAAAAAAAGTATAAATTACAAAATTCTCAACCTTCGTGGTGTTGAAAAGACAACTCCCATGTATTTACATTCATATCATTTCATGGTCCTATCATCTATCTAGTCTATACAACAATGAAGGTTGTTTACATCGGATATGAAATGAATGTAGATCAACATATGAAAAGTGATTTTTGCTTGCAGGCTAAAATGCCAGGTTTCTACGACCCGTGCTGTGGGGAGGCAAAGCAACTCTACATTACATACAAGTTTCATAATAAGCTCCATCATGTGTCCCTTGCTGATAAAGAGCCTACTTCTATTGCTAAACAAGGTGAGTGTTTGTTCTCTATATATATATGTCAAAAAGGAGGTAATTCCAAACTAATCTGAACAACTAATATACTGGAAGGTTAACAATAGCTTTTTTATTAGACAGAGCAGTTCAATTCTGTGTGAATAATGTATAAAATGAGATAGTAGTTTTTCCATTTTTTTACCGTGACAATTCATCTATTAATGAGATGTATGTAATGGCACTGTATTGGAGGTGATAAAAAGATTATAGACTGCATGAAATTTTTAGAAAGATTTAATCACTATACAGTGGAACCTCTACTTGTGAAAGACACTACGTACAAAAAACTAAAGTTACAAAACGTCTTTTGATCGAAATTTTGCCTCGATTTATGAAAGGTATTTTTAGGTACTTTGGCCTGTTCATTAGCTTTGCCCCGCGGCCCATTTGCTTCTTGTCGGTACGACTTAGAAGGCTACTAACTCAGTTCAAAGTCAGAAAATGACAAACGTTTGCTTTTTGCTTGTGTAACTTTTGAGTTGTCATATATCACGTTCAGAGTAAAAGAAATTTCCTTTCTAGCGATGCATGTTCTGTATCTTCTACGTGACAGCAGTTTTATAAATAAATGCTTTTACTTACGCATTTGAAAGCATTTATTCTGCATAAAACAAAACCGAGACAACAACACTGCACTAAAATTTTCTGATTGCCATCTTCCAGCTTCCTGTAGTCTTCACTTAGGATTATCTCGACAGCCAACGTGAAAGGTGACATACACTGTTCATAAATTTGATTCATTATACCTTCATTTATTTTTTACTTTTTAATGCTTTTTATTTTTTAATTTTTAATTTTTTACTTTTTAATGATTCAATTTCGAATACGAACGCTGTTGCCTGTCCAGGCGCTATACCTTTTATAATTATATTTAACAGTGTTGCATTAAAGATCATTACACTCTTTGGTATGTTTGCTACAGTTTACAGGCAGACTGGCTTTTTATGTGCAATAAAAGTGGAGATATTAGAGTTAATCAATTGTAAACCTAGTTAAGATATTCTTAGTGGTGCTATTAATCAATATGCAATAAACCAGCAAGCTAACAAGTTTTATAGTAATCTATCAATTACTACAAATATATGTTAAAAAACAAATAACAAACCAATATTATAATACATGCAGAAACAAAAATTAATATTTTGGATACAAAATTATTTACATTGTTTGCTCGGCAAATTGCATTTTGATTGTTGCCTTCATATGTAATGATTTTATCTTGTTCTGACTGTTTAATATCTTCTAAAGTATCTGCTGCCCCCAACTCTTTTTTTGCATTGTCTATATTAGCTCTATTCTTTTAACTAGTCGATATTAGCGTCTGAACCGCTTTCTGTAAACATCTTGAAGAGGGCAGAGCTTACCACAGAGCCAAAGATACAGTATAAAAGGAGCCAACATGACAGCTTTGACAAGCAATGTTTTTGGCATACACATGTGCCATAATGCAATTGCATATATTCGCCATCCCGTGTACTGTGAGAGATTATTATGTGTAATCAGTATGCATAGAATTATTGTGTGAAGCAGTAAAGGGCCTGAGTGGCAAAGTGGTAGTGTACATGCATATTATGGATCAAACCTGCAGAGGCCGTGTTGTCAGGGTTTTGAATAAAATTGAGAAATTGCCTGGGTTCGATTCTCATGCAAGGCAATCTTTTTTCCCTAGCACTTTTAGCTTTAGTCCAAACCGTGGCTTTGGAACAGACGGACTAGCACTGCTCTTATTATAGTAAATACCTGTGTACAAATATATCTATAATATTATTGTTATGATCACTTATCATTGCAAATACTCTTAGAGTTGGTGAAAATAAGTAAAGTACCTAGACTAGACTAGGTTGAGTTAGAAAGTAGGTTTCTTTACTCATGTATAAAGCCCCTTGTATTATGACAAACAGCAAAATCTAGTAACACTGTATTTATGCTACTCATAGAAAATGGTGCTTAAAGGGTGCACAACTATTGGCAGTTTGGTCTGGAGGCAAATGGTATCCAAGAGCTACTCCCACTCATGTACGGTAGAATTGGTAGCTAATAGTTTAGGTAACAGAAAATTTGAATTGTTACTAGCAAATCCTGCAAAAATCAACAGGATCCAGGAATTTATGATTACAGCTAAATGCTGATGATTGAACGATTGTGCCATTATTGAGTATTAGTTTAGAACTTCCTTCTACTTTGCAGAGCATTACATTCAAGACCCACTCTCAAAATAAAAATTTCTACAAAACAGAAAACCAAAGTTTTTTAGAGAATAGGCCAAAATTTAACCGCTTCAAAAGTTAAAATGCTATCTAAACATGCAAATACTATACTTTTAGATCATGGATGTATTTGTTTTCAAACAGCATAAGTGAGGTGCATTGTTTTGCACATGTGGTATGAAAATGTGCACAAAAGATGTGAAAGTTTAGGTTTTATGGCACATATTTTTGAGTAGGCTAATGGTGTGAGTTAGCTACTGCACGCTTTCTGCAAACGTTTGGCATATTTTAGGTTTGAGCTACCAGTAACCTTTTTTCAAGTCTTTCCATGAGTAGATCCAATTTTGGGAAACAAAAATGTGATCTGGGTAGCTTGTAGGGTCTTTAGGCCTAGCAGCTCCCATAAGGCAGTCTTTGTAGGTCACTTAAACATGGAGGATCTCAAGGTGAGTCAATGGTAAGACGTCCCAGTATAGAAATGAGCTTTTGCTCAGCATCTATGTTTATCTTTACATTCTCAACTATCAATTTTATGTTCCCATGACGTTCCAGGGATGTTCCGAACAATCCCAGAAATGTTTCATTGGAACAAGAATTGTCACAAGAATATTTTTAGACACGTTTTCAACGTTCCAGAAATGTTGTGGGAAATACATTGCTTGAACGTATTTCCCATAACACCCCAGCAACGTTGTGGGAAATACGTTGATGCAATATTCAGCACATGAGCTCGCATAACATTCCCACGATAGAAATTGTGGGAATTCCCCATTCTATTCTTCCATGAGGTTATCTCAAAGTTATTTGCTAACATCCCAGGATGGGTACGCTGAGCACATTGATGGCATGTAAATGTATAGACATTTTCAAGGTACGACAACCACTAAACATCATTCAACTACACAAGTAAACTAAATCAGATCGAACTTAGCAAATACAGTAAAACATACATTTGAACACGACCTTTACTTGAAGGCCACCTCTATTTGGATGTCATTATGGGAGAAGGATGAAGAAATAGAGTGCCACCCTATAATTGAAGGCCACCTATATTTGAGCGGCACTTTGATATTCATCACCCTATTTAGTAACCAGAGGTCTCTAGCTAGGCATACTGTACTAAAATACCAGTGCAATGCCAATGGCTTTCAGTTTCGTGAACTACAGTAATATTAAATGCACTGATAATGCACCAAACACATGAATGAGCACACCTGGGTCATGCGTACAACTGCTTAAACCTGCTGCATTGAGGCCTTGGCATTCGATTAAAAAACAATTCTATGTATAGTTGTGTGCTAAATTTCCTCAGAGCACTAAAATAACGTAAGTTCAAACTTTGGCAAACATATCTAGCGGGCACAAATTCGAAGATTTTAATCGTCAAGTCGTTCAAGGAATATTGGCTTTAGATAGCTCTGACAATTAAAATATTCATTTTTTTTATGTCAGACGGCCCGATTTAGACTAGATCGAGATGACTCCGGCGAGTGCAGGCCAATGCAGGCATTATTAATAACAATGATATTCAACTATTCAATACTGATGAGCAAGTTCTAGAGAATGATGAGAACTACTGCAATAGCAATGTATCATTTGATGTTCAACAGGAAAAATTTTATTACTTACCAGTAATCATCATGTTATTTTGTTTAATGTGTCTTTTACAACAATAGTTTTTGTTATAAAATTTTATGTTTGGTGTTATTTTATCAGTCATGCTTTGTTTAATTATTTTGTATTATAATTTTATGTTAGTCATTTTATCGTTTGTCATTCATTAAATTATTTCAGGCTATAATTTTGTTAGATGTTATGTTATCATTCGTTAAAAAAATTAAACTTCGAAAACATTTTGAGCAGCTAGTAGAAAATTTGAGCGTCACATTTTTATTTAACGCCACCTCTATTTAAGCGTTATCATACAAGAAGAGTTGAAAAAAGAATGCCGTAGCGTTCAAATAAAAGTTTTATGGTATATTTCATCATTAAAAGGCCAAATAGTAGCTTACACTGTTAAATACAAAAAAGTTAGCCAATGTAATGCTTAGTCTAATGCAAGCAGAAAATGTAATCTTTGTATTTTCAAAAAGTTCACGATTTTCTAAAATCAGACCAACAGTGGATAAAAGGTTAAACAAGATAAAATAGATAATAATAATATATGTTTATTTATAAAAGATGAATATATACAAATATATATATTCAAATATTTTGTATATCTAAATAAATATATATATTACATATTTGTATATATTTATATATATATTGCTATAAATATATATATTTACATAAATACATACGCTGTATAGCTGTTATACATTTATATATATTTATATATATATGTATATTTTATATTTATATATATTTATATATAAATATTTAATACATAAATATATATATTTATATATAAATATATATATATATATATATATTTACTTGTTTAAATATATTAAATATTTAAAGAAATATATATTATATATTCATAAATATATATCTATCGCTATAAATATATATATATATATATATCTATCGCTATAAATATATATATATATATATATCTATCGCTATAAATAAATGTATATATATATATATATACATATAGATATATATATTTGTAGCAATATAAATATACATATCTATATAAATAAATATATATCTGTTATACATTTATATATATAAAATATGAAGCAACCATGCAAAACAAAAAAAGGCTGAGGATGGACAGTGAAGAGTATTGCCATAAGAAAAACAAAGAGATGGAAAAGAGGGAACACCTGGCTGATTGCACGCTGTATGTTATAAAATTTTGATGGCTATGTGTATAGTGCAAAGTAAATGGAAATATATTATACTTCAACGCATTGTTCAGGGTGAATGCCCAAGCAATCTGGTTTAAAATTGACCAATGACTCACATTACTATTTCCATTTAAACACCAATGAGAAAACCCGATACACATTGCAAGTGTTCATAAATAGAAAACAGCAAAAAATACATAACAGTATAAACATAAAAACACACATATCTCTATGAATGTCCAGTGCATAGAATTAAGCCTAACAGAGTTATAATTGTTTGTTGCGCAATCACAATGGTATAACTTAACTTATTGCCTGAGTGACGGCACACCGTAATGTGTGGCAGAGCAGTACATGTATTGATCAATGAATTATAAGCCGTGTTAATTCTGTTTTGTAGAAATGTATGCCGCTGGCCTGCGCTATTATCTTCACTTTAGTAGTTTACTTAGGATATTACTGTTTGCGATAGAATTTATCAATGCAACATTAAGCTGCACATATTAATCTCAAATCTATAGTTCAGTTTGTCCAGCTATAAATATTAAAATATTGGTATGAGAAAAAAACATGTTGCAGAAAATTTGATCTCACGATTTTTCATTCACCAGGCAAATGCTTACTTTAGCTAAGCGAGATTGATGGTTTCATTGGGCAATATACGTCGCCATGTGGGCTAAAACACGTAACTGCTCTACATTACAATGCAACCTCATTTTATGTATTAACAAAAGCTGTAGATAACTAGGTTACTTAAATCAGCCATTGGCAATGTGCCAGGATGATGGCAAGTGACAGGCAACTACATTATAAGCTGTTTTTTAATACTTGTCCAACGCTGGGCATTCCGCTAGTCATATGTATAGTAACAATATAGGAAAGCATTGATGTACATTATTCAAGTAATCTTGCTTGTTCAATGAAGGGAATCCCATACATCTGTCTGTGGTGTTGGTAACGAGCTGATTAATTGCAATTTTACTGTTAGTTTGCACCACCCCGATTCAATTTTGCAGTAAGCAAAATATGCTAGAGAATTAATTCAATTCAGTTCATTTGTGATTTGGGCCTGAAGGTTAACTTAGGTAAGCGTGTTAGAGCTAGTCACCATTGCTATGTAATGTTCCAAATTCAGATGCTAGCACAATATCACAGTATTTGTTGTGATGTATTTAAGACTTTTATGCAATAATGAAGAGTTTTGATCAGAAGCAGGTGGTTTAGTCTAAAATATTCTGAGCTGAAGGTGAACTTGCTTACATTATTTTTGTCAACGAAAGCTAAATAATAAGGGCAATGCATAAACAAACATGATGTCAGAGATGTTTGTTAATTTTCTTTCAAGTCAGATAAATTGATTTACATATTTAAGATTGCCCAAATTCCGAACATAACTTGTGCAAAAACTTTTAAGCAAGCAAGATAGTTTTATGAGTGAATATCTAAAACATGGATATTTTGAAGATTTCCCAATGGTTTGGAATTAACATAACGTCAAAAAAGCGAAGCGAAGATGGAACTCAAAAGCTAACGTTGGTAATTAAATTTATTAACAGCCAGAAGCTATACCTCGAATGCGTTGTTGAGCATAATTACCATATTGCCAAGCTGCAGATAATGGATTGTCAAACGCTTGTGATGAGGCTAGTAGGGCAAGACTCATTTTTTGAAACAGATTTTATTTTACCAGATGGTAAAATTATTGGACGCGGAACATATAAAGAAATGGCCATGACAGCAGAATCTCCCAAAGGGAGATTTGATCGTACATTTTTGATGTGCCAAGGATGCTCCAGTAACATAATAGCTAAACTCACACAATGTCACACTTCAGGAGGAAACAAAAAGCTTTCTTTGACTGACTTTAAACATAACCTTGATGATAAAGTCAGAATTTGTCTGCTTGGAAAATTGATAATGATTGGGTTAGTTGACAAAGGATTTACTGACATTCGTCCTCCGCCATCAAACATAGTATTACCTGATATTTCAGAGTCTGTTACTGGAGACCACCTATCAAACTTTTCGTTTAGAACGGATAGATATCCTGCATTATTTTATGTTCGGAAAATAGCTAGCAATGTAGGCTCGGTACTATCTGACTACTTTTGTCTTTTCAACAACACAAACAAGCCACTGTACATCATGGAGATGAATGGTACATCAAAACTGACTGTTATGGAGCCTAATAACTACATTCCTCTCTTGTTTGTTGAAGGACCTTTAGATATAAATACTAAAATGAAAGTAACTGTTCCAGAAGACAAGCATGTCGGCTACATTAATAAACACCATTTGTTGGACGAGACAGATTATAAATATTTTGGGTATGGACCTATGGACCTTCACAAAAGTGCGCTTGTTAGAGGAGTAAGGGATCGGCGATATTCCAGAAGAACTGTGCTTGCTGAGTTTTACAAAAGTCAACAAGAAAATAGTTTGGTTCTGAGGTGCAATGTTGAGCTTCATCCCTTCGGAGTAATGATGCTGATACCCACTCTTTGCATTGTTGGCTCCGAAATCTACAAACTGAAACATACAACTGTACAAACAGTCTCTTGTACCAATGAGCTGTCACAAATTTTAGGGAGCTAAAACCACACTAAACTAAAAACACATAATTGTGTGAACAAAGCTTTTTTATTGTATAACAATTGAAGAAATAAAATAAAACAGAGCTTTTTGTAAATTTTATTGCTGGCTGATGGTGAACAGAGATCATGAATTTCAATGGTACCAGTGTTGACCACAAACTTATATTTTTTGCCTCAATGACCCCTAAATGTCTACACTCATGACTATGTATGTAAGCTATGCAAACTGCTCATTAGCTTTTATAATAAATAGTAAGACACATACTAGCACAGTGTAAAGATGTATTAGGATTTTAAATTTGTCCTCAACCGATAATTTTCAAAATAAACTTTTGATTCTTCCGCCAATCAATCTTCTCGGTCACACACATCACTAAAACCACTACAGCCGCAACAACAACAAAAAGGTTTGGGGGTACTGGGCAATTAGTTTCATTCTGTAAATAATTTTTTCCAGATCACTTATTAATCAGGGGTCAGAAAATCAAACAATTTTTAAGTTATGACCAACTTAGTGAATGTATTTAACGATTCGGCATATTTTTCAGAATTAATTTCTGCTTGCAAAGAAAAAAATTTTGGCAATTGGCTTTCTACGGGTTAATAGCAGTAATAATCACAAACAGAAATTGCCCTACAGCACTCACTTTTGCACATGCAGTGTTTCCATGCTGTCTGACTTTCTGATGATTCTTGCTGAGATGGACCAACTCGCTGAGATGATGGGCTCTTCTAGCTAACTTTTAGCTTCAATTTTTAAAGAAGTTGCCAGGCCTTCAGTTCTTCTGTTATCTTTTCGAGACTTTTCTTTGTTTTCCGCCAGCTCAACTTGTAAAGCAGAACTAATAGGGAGATAATTATCGGCATTTCTATTTTTTTTAACCATTTTTCTGCAGTTGAGATTGCCTGGTCCCCTTTATATTTGGTTTCCTTTTTGGTCCCAGGGCAGCCAGGCTCAGCCCAGCTTTTTCAAACTAGCATGATCAGATTTCTAACATCCCTCGTACTTGATGAGGACTGACTTTGTCTTTTCACTAAGTATGTATGGTTGAGTCAGGCCTTTATACCATGAAATAGCCCTACAAACTTGACTTGTAGCTTCTGGTTATTCTTTATTTTTCATGACTTGGTTGACAGCCACACTTCGTCTCCAGATGAGTAAAGGGCTGGCTCTTTCTGACCTTTATGCCAGCTCTCTACTTGGGCTTAAAAAAAGCTCATCGCAAACAGCTTCCACTTTGCTCTGGTTTTTTATCATGTACCCATAAATTAAAATAAGTTTAGCAATGGTGTAGCACTTCAGTTAGTCAGCGCTTAGTGCTCATCACAACATCAAAAATCTTCTTGCTGACTCTGCTGTTGGGGAGACACAGGGTGTCAAGTCAATCCTTGTCCAATATCCTTTTACGCTGGTTTGCCTTCCTATCATGCCAGCATAATCACCAGCCGGTTAGTACATATTTTAATAGTTAGGTAAAAGCTAAATCAATAGGCTTGAAAATTACAACCAGATTTTTGTAGCAACATTGTTTAGAACTAGATAATACCATATTAAGCCAGTGAAACTGCATTCTTTAGGACTAACTTTTTAGGCTGGAGAAATAAACAACAAAAAGTTGCATGGTATTTTAAACTCAATGCCTGTCTTCACCAACTATGTCTAAGCGTATGACTACAGTTGTGATGTACAAATACTTCTACATTAGTCGGCAGCTCTACCGAGTAACTTATCAAATCTGCTCTTCCTGACAGAGTAGCAAAATGTGGCAAAATTATGTGTTCTAGTGCATATTGTTCTCAACTCACAATGGCGCTGAACCATACTGTACTTGTAACTACCTGCCTATTGTTCAAGATGTCAGCAAATAGCATTGGTAAAGAAACATAGCAACTATCAGCACTCTTTGTAGAAAGTTAATTGTTCCTAGAGTTTAAGGGGCCAACTTGAAGATACATTTTTTCACTGCTAGCGATTTTAGGATTGTGTGTTTTTTTCTGAGTAATTGTACAGTGAACATCGCAGCTCAATCTCCTAACTCAGCAACTTGGTGCTTAACCAAAAATTCCAGTCGAAAATGCATTTTTAATTCAAACAGATTGCTGTTGCTCAAATCAGAAACGCTTTGAATTTGTTATGTAGCAACTAATTACTAATTTCAGTATTTATGATATGATCTGTATTTAAATTTTTAGGCCAACAATTTAACTTAGCATGCATGTGTATGTTGTATGCAGACTGAAAGTTTATCTTTGTTTGCATGAATAGTATTCAAAATTGGTACACGTAAAGAGTTTTGCTGAGCTTAAAGAGTTGTTTGGAAACTGGTATGGATTTGTTTAACAGTTGAAAAATACCTCATATGAAAAATTTCTGAAAAGGATACAAGACAAATAGAAGCTGAAATATGTCAAAATGGAAAAAACCTGAAGAATGAAACAGCTTAGAAGTGAGGCCAAGCGAATGGTGCTAAACGATTTTTCTATCTTAGTTTGGTTTCTGCATGTAGTATAAACAGTTTTCAAATCACTTTTTTTTATTATGCATTTGTACTACTTAATAAATGATTATTATTAAACATACAACCTTCCCAAATTATAGCATATCATTTGATAACATCAGAGCAGTTATCTACACAGGGCGTGCCCTGAATCAAAGCTCACAACTAACCTTCTATTGCACATAGAAACACGGTTATTGTAGCAAATGCTAGCTAAAAATCGGTCAGTGCAATGAGCTATTATACAACCAGGTTGAAGCTGCTTATAAAACAAAGCTATGATATTTAGGTATTTTTCGTAGGGATGGAAATATATTAACATGCTTACCAGTGTTTTTTTAAGGAAAAAATTGGTTTCATTTTTTGAAAAAACTTTACTCAACCACAAGATCTAAACAAATTATGGGCAAGCACTCAGGTTCCACAGTATATAGCTTGTCTCCTGTAATTGCTTAAACACATGATGACTTAGACGACGTGTTTGTCATGAATGTTTTTGTGTTTGCTGGAATGATGTCATTTTGGTAACTCAGTAGTCTCACTCATATGAATCTTCTTAAGGTTAGCTTTGTTACCCACTCAAACGCCGAGAGTCTGAGGATGAGTCTGAATGGTGATACATCCAGCATGAATAGCTCAGACGATGGTACGAAAATGAGCTCCTCTTTAGAATCCTAGCCCCACTCTACACGTCTATAACTGAAATCTGAGTCAAGCAGTAAGCTGAATCTGTGCTATCTGCTTTTAAGAAAAATCGCACACAATTTGGTCACTTATTTTAACATATATGGAATGAGAGATATTTTTAGATGTTGATGCTGTCAGCGATAGTATTTCATGTCAGTTCACCAGTCATCAATAAGAGAGATAAACCAAAAGCTTTCTTAACAGGATACCTCAACTCTCTAAGCTCAAAAAATAGACTGGATCACTTACTGTGCACAATCAAAGAAGAGATGGTCTCGGTATATAATTCTATTCAAAAAGAACATACCTATAGTTCCATGAACCAGTCAAGCAAGTATCGTCGTATTGGTTAAGTAAAAATTTCAACACTCTTAGGTCATTTTGAACGCCAATGGCGATGTAAAACGATAACTCTCTATGTTATACTGTATAAGACGGTGCAGGTTATGCGGAGAAACCTATCAATGCTGTGTAAATAGTTATTCAAAAAAGAAAACAGATCCAAGTTTCAAAAGACATTTAAATCCACTGAAACCGAATATAACACTATTTCCAAATTTTTGGGAATGTGCAATGGCTCAGAATCAAAGAAATGTAACAACTGGTGAATGAGCACAATATTTTTACTAAATGTTTACAGTAGAACCAGATTTAGACTGATAAGGAGGCAGTTTTAAACAGTTAAAACAAGTATTTAATTAATACGGATAAAATAATGTATAACAGCAAAATATCATGTATTTCATTGTGATGCTGCCAATGCTTTTTAAATATTTATCTAAATCTTCAAAACATTGTAAAGATGCCTTCAACTCTAATTCCATAAGACTATATACCTCTATACCTGTGCCGGATTAGAGTTCTGTGGGTTTGTCAACAGTTACTTCCGAGGTTCTTTGATTGTGTACATTTATTACTGATCGGAAGAAGTTTGTAACCTAAACAGTAAATGAACTTATAAGAAACGTGGAACATAAAACAATGTACACATGTAAAACAATGAACAACGATAAATTAAACTACTGTACATATAAAACAACAAAACACGAGCTAAATACATGATAGTTAAGAGAACATAAAATCTTACAAATAGTGAGGGAAGCGGAATCCTTCCGGCATAAAAGTATTAATATAGATATAAATTCGGCTTCTGGCGTGTGTGATAAAATCTGACAGTGATGCTTTAACAGTCGTCACTGTCAGCCAAAGCAGTTAAAAATGTTGCTGTTATAATCTCATAACGTTATAAAACTGATTGTTGCACACAGCCTGATAAAAACCTGGTCAGCCGACACCTTGGTTAAAACTAACTTGGGTGTTGTACAAGATACACGAAAGCCTCAGCTTTATCTCTAATTGTATGACATAATTTAAAGGCTACAGATAGTTATATTTGTGCACACATATAATTAATAGATTTAAATATCTCCTTCGCATTAATACATGTAGCTATAAAATTGGACAATAGACAAGACAAAATTAAAAAGTAGGCTATGACACATTCTAATACAATACCCCTACATAATATTTAAAAGAGTGGCTATATTTGTTGGGACACTAGAGGCTCCTATCGCATATATAGTTATAGGAACATACATATATATATATAGGAACAACTCACCATAATAATAATTTATTTCAAATATTTAACTATTCAAATATTCAAATCGATACCAATTTTGACACGGTTTCAGCTGATCCATTGTCTGTAAAGTTAGTTTTCTTTGCATCATAATTGAAAGATTGAATTCCATTTTTATGTTGCGGAAGTTGCTGCCCAACTTTCTGACTATTTGCTCAGGTCATCGAATACCTGTCCAACGAGCTTCTTCAATGTTGGTGGTGGGTCATTCTGGCTGTAATTGTGTCTTCTTTTTGATTGACTTTAAAATGAGGTACAACAACCACAATGCGCCGTTTAACCACACAAGTAAAATAAATCCGACCAAACATAGCAAATACAGTAAGACCTGTATTTGAATACCACCTTTACTTGACGGCCACCTCAATTTGAATGGTAACATAGGAAATAGATGAAAAATAGAGCGTAATCTTTAATTTGAAGACAAGCTTTTTTGAAGGCTGTCTATATTTGAGAGCAACTTTGATATTCATCACTCCATTTAGTAATCTGTGGTCTCTAACTAGGCATATTGTATTAAAAGACCAGTAGATGCCAGGGACTTGAGTTTTGTAAACAAATATTAAATGCACTGATCCCGCATCAAACACATGAATGAGCACACCTGGATCATGCGTACTACCACTTCCCAGCCTACTGCATTGAGGCATTGACATGCAATTAAAAACTCTTGTTGTAAAGTTGTGTGTAAAACTTTATCAAGCAATAGGAGAACGTACCTTTAAACTTTGGCAGACATGTTGAGTAGACACAAATCCGAAGATTCTAATCAACAAGTCGCTCGAGGAATATAGGCTGACCAATGATCTAGATGGCTCTGAGGATAATAATATTTATTTTACAGGTCAGAAGGCAAAATTAACCGCTTCACTGCTATCCGTGTACAAAATTTATTAACCGGCTTTCTGTCAATTGTTTTATCAAAAATTGCCAATATTGCTTTATTATGCGTATACAATTTTTTCAACTTCAAACTTTATCTAGAATATTTTTGGTATGTATTTTATTTTTAAAACATTTTAACAAACAGTGCTATGCAAAAAATTATAAGTATCTATACTTTGTGGAATGCTAAAGCTATGTGAAGCTGCGATGGCTGCGAGGCTAAAACGATCCTCTGCAATGTTCCTTACTCTTACAAAACTATTACTTTTAGCACTATCAGAGTTAGTGCTGTTGCTTTAATTATCTTTTAATTATTAAAGTCTAAAGCTGAATCAGCTATACGGTAATCAGCATAGGTTATTCTCTATTTTCTAACTTGGTAGGTACTCACGAAAGCCATAATAATACTAAATAGCTCAACCGGCAGAAAGAATAAATGTTAGTTTTTAAGTTGGATAGTCCCAAACAAAAGTTTAAAATTGTTTTGTTAATTTAGGCTGATTTTATAGAAAAATCTGTAGCCATTACTGTCAGTATCATCAAAATCCTAAATAATGTTGGTTATGCTGTCAACAAATAATATAATTAGCTTATTACTATGCAACTGCTGAGAAATTCACGAAAATGTGCATACAACAGTTGACCATAGATTTCGCATAAATGTGTATACGACAGTGAAAGGGTTAAGAGTGGACAGGAATGTCTCCTGCAAATGAGGGCCAATGCTGACATTATTAATAAAAGTGACATTCATCTATTCCGCATTTTGCCACTGATGGGCAAGTTTTAGAGAATGACGAGGAATGTGCAACAGCGATGCATCATTTAATTTTCAACAGTAAACATTTTACTAATCATGTGTAATCACCATGTTATTCTGTTTTACATGTCTAGTACCATACTTCTTGTTTTATAATTTTATGTTTGTTGTTATTTCATCACTCATAATTTGTTCATTTTTTTACATTTTAATTTAATTTTATTGTTTTTTTATTGTTCATCATTCATTAAATTGTTTTGTGTAATAATTTTATGATGGATGTTATGTTATCGTTCATTAAATAAAATTTAGCCTTCAAACATTTTCAGCAGCTCAGTTGAAAACTTGAAGGTCACACTTTTATTGAATGCCACCTCTATCATAAAAGAAGGTTGACAAATATAGATCGCCCTGGCAATTAAACAAAAGTTTCATGGTATATTTGCAAACTACAAGACCAAATAGTAGCTTATATTATCAAACGAAAAAAAAGTTAGGCATTGTAACTCTTACTCTGATGCAAGCAAAAACATAAGCTTTGCCTTACCAAAGAGTTTGCAATTATCTCCAGACAGACTAACGCGCAGCGAATAAAAAGTTGAAATAGACAAATATAGATAATAATACATATACTTATATATAATATGTTATAAATATATAATGTATATTTATAATTTATAAATATATAATATTATACATAAATATGTATAATATATTTATATATACATAAATGCATGTTATATACTTTTTGTTAAAGTTTGTTGTCAGTCATCTATTTTCTGTTGCATGTTCTTCAGTATGTCCAGCTATAGCTCTTAAAACTTTTGAACAAAAATTCCACATTTTGCTGGCCTTGAACTCACAAAGATTGCAAACGCACTGTTAAGGTGAACGTACTTTCATTATTTTCGTCGACAAAAGCTGTATAATAAAAGCAATGCATAAACAAGCATGCTATTAGGGTTGTTTGATTTTTTTTCAAGTCAGATTATTCGATGTAGATATTTAAAATTGCCCAAATTCCAAACATAACTTGTGCAAAAACCTTTAAGCAAGCAAGATAGTTTTATGACTGAATATCTAAAACATGGATATTTTGAACATCTCTCAATGGAATAGCATTAAAATGACTTCAAAAAAACTAAGAGAAGATGGAACACAAAAGCTAACGTTGAAAATTACATTTATTAACAGCAAAACGCTAATCCTTGATTGCTTTGTTGAACATAATTACCAGATTGCTAAGCTGTGGACAAGAGATCATCAAATGTCTGTTATGAGGCTAGTAGGGAAAGGATCATTTTTTACCACTGATTTTATTTTACCAGATGGTACATTTATTGGACGCGGAACGTATAAAGACTTAGCCATGGCAGGAGAATCTCTCAAAGGGAGATTTGATCGTACTTTTTCAATATGCGAAGGATGCTCCAGTAACATAGTAGCTAAACTTTCACAATCTCACTCTTCAAATTGGGACAAAAAGATTTTTTTGAGCGACTTTAAACATAACCTTGATGATAAAGTCAGAATTTGTCTGCTAGGAAAACTGATAATGATTGGGTTAGTTGACAAAGGATTTACTGACATTCGCTCTCCGCTACCAAGCACGCCATTACCTGATATTTCAGAGTCTGTGACTGGAGAACATCTGTCAAACTTTTCATTTAGAGCGGATAGATATCCTGCATTACTTTATGTTAGGAAAATAGCTAGCAATGTAGGCTCGGTACCATCTGACTACTTTGGTCTTTTCAACAACGCAAACAAGCCATTGTACATCATGGAGATGAATGGTACATCAAAACTGACTGTTATGGAGCCTAATAACTACATTCCTCTCTTGTTTGTTGAAGGACCTTTAGATATAAATACTAAAATGAAAGTAACTGTTCCAGAAAACAAGCACGTTGGCTTCATTGATAAAAAAACATCTGTTGGATGTGACAGATTATAGATATTTTGGGTATGGACCGGTAGACCTTCACAAAAGTGCGCTTGTTAAAGGAATAAGGGATCGGCGATATTCCAGAAGAACTGTGCTTGCTGAATTTTCCAAAAGTCAACAAGAAAATACTTTGGTTCTGAATTGCAATGTGGAGTTTCATTCCTTTGGAGTAATGATGCTGATACCCACTCTTTGCATTGTTGGCTCAGAAGTTTACAAACTGAAAAATACAACAGTACAAACCGTTTCCTGCACCGACGAGCTGTCACAAATTTTAGGTAGCTAAAACTGTACTGAAATATCAGCAAATTTTTGCCTGAACAAGGCATTTTTGGTATAATTGAAAAAATAAACTGAAACAACCAGCACTTTTGTGGTTTTTATTATTTGCTGATTGTGGTCAGAGATCGTAAATTTAGGTGGTGCCAGTGTGGACCACACACTTATATTTTTATCTCGTAGACCATCATCTACACTCATGACTATGTATATTATGTTAGCTATATGAACTCTTTATTAGCTTATACATAATTATTATAAATATTAATATAAAAACTAGCCCAGTGTCACATGATTCAAAATTTTTCCTCATAACTGATAATTTTAAAAAGGAGCAGTTGATTATTCTGCAATCAATATTCACAGTCGCACACACATTACTAAAACCACTACAACCACAACAAAAAACTAAATAGTTTGTTCTTACTGAAGTAATCATGTTCTTATTAGTTTCATTCTGCAGATAATATTTTCCACATCACTTATTATTTAGGATACAAAAAAATCAAACAAACCATTTTTGAGTTATATCCAACTTAGTGAATCTAAAACAATTCGGTAACTTTTTCTAGAATTAACTTGCTTGATAACAAAATAATTTTAGCGATTGTCTCCCAACGGGTTATTAGCAGTAAGAATCACAAACAAAAGTCACCCACAGCACTCACTCGTAGACCTGCAGTGCTTTCATGTCAGTCTGACTTTCTGATGATTCTTGCTGACATGGAACAACTTGCTGAGATGATGGACTCTTCTAGCTAACTTTTAGCTTCAATTTTGAAAGAAGTTGTCAGTCCTTCAGGTCTTCTGTATTTTTTTAGAAACCATTATTTTTTTCCGCCAGCTCAAAATGTAAAGCAGGACTAATAAGGAGATAATTATTTGTATTTCTAACTTTTTAACCATTTTTCTGCAGTTGAGATTGCCTGGTCCCCTTTATATTTGGTTTCCTTTTTGTTCCCAGGGGCAGCCAGGCCCAGTCCAACCTTTTCAAACTAGCAAGATAAGGTTTCAAACAGCCCTCGTGCATGATAGATGACTGAGCTGGCTTTTCTAACCAATATGTAACATTGGGTCAATCGTTTATAGCTTGACATAGCCCTACAAACTTGGCTTGCAGCTCCTAATGACCTCCTGTTTTTAATAGCTCATTTGACAGCCACACCCTGCTTCTATGTAAATAAAGAGCTGCATGGCTCCTCCTGATCTTTATGCCAGCTCTCTACCTGCACCTAGCAGAGCTCATCATTGACAGCTTTCAGCCTGCTTTAGATTTTTATCATTCACTCTTAAGCTGAAATATATGTAAGTCCAGCAAAGGTGTGGCGCTACAGTTAATATGAAAGCCGTAGTGCTTAGCGAAACAAGCATTTCCTTGCTGTTTCTGCTGTTGCAAAAGCACAGGGTGTCAAATCAGTCCTGGTTTGATACGCCTTTGAGTTGGCTTGACTTCCCATCTTACCAGTTTTTTAACTAGCCCAACAACCAGCCATCTAGCACATATTTCAATATTTTGTTTAAAGCAGAATCAATAGGCTTGAAAATTGAAAAGAAATTTTCGTAGCAACTTTGTTTAGAATTAAATAACTAGAAATTCCACTATCATACAGCCCACGACCAAAGAGATATTGGAAAAAAGAAAGGGTACTAATGGTTGAGAAATGCAATATTAGCAGTCAAATGGCACTGCAGTGCAATAGAATAACTGCAATGGTAGCTGTAATGTACTGGGTGTAGATGTTATTATATACAACAAACCGCAATAATGAAAGGAAAAAATTATATGTTTATATCTCTCCCCCTCCAATAGAAGAAATGCAATATTGATCAATATTAGAAGTAAAATGCACTGATATTATTAGAATAACCAATATTATTAATATAGTAATAAAGTAATAATAGAAAACCAGTGAAAAATTTTGTTTACATTTAGAAACGTCATAGCTAACAATATCAAGAAGTATCAAAAAGATATATCACAAACTTAATAATAGTAATACAGTAATAATAAAAACCAATGCACAATTTTGTTTACATTTTAAAACACCATAGCTAACAATATCAAGAAGAATATCCAAACTTATAATTAAATGTCGTAATCTCATAAGAATCGTTAGAAAAATATACAATCGTCATTTCCTTTACTTTAAATCTATAAATCTGTCTATTTGTGTATAATCCGATCAGATGGGTAAGTTTTAAGATAATGCTGACGGTTTACAAAGACTTGGTAACATATTTAAATAAGTTTATATGTGTTTTGTGTCGTTATTATACTTTAACGACTCTACAAAACGATGGTTAAAATTCAAAATTTGAGCATTTGTACAGTGTAACCTTGTTTCTCAATCTCATTATTTAAAAACTTATCGCTCAATCAAAAATTCAAGTAAAAAATATATCCAAATCCTACAAATTTTTTTTGCTCAATTGGGATGTTTCGGAAATTTGTTAAATGGCAACTAATTATTGATTTCAGTATTTATGATACGGAAAGTATTTCTATTTCAATACCAATATTTGTGCTTAGCATGAATGTGCAAGCTGTAGCCTACATGTGACTGAAAGTTTCTCTTTCTTTGCATGAAAAGTATTAAAGATGGTTACAGGTAAAAGGTTTTTTGGGCTAAAACATTTGTTTGGAAACTAAGATGACCTATTTCAGCAATTAGGTAAAACTAAGATGACCTATTTCAGCAATTAGGTAAAACTAAGATGACCTATTTCAACAATTAGGTAAAACTAAGATGACCTATTTCAGCAATTAGGTAAAACTAAGATGACCTATTTCAGCAATTAGGTAAAACTAAGATGACCTATTTCAACAATTAAGTAAAACATTTTAGGTAAAGAAATGCTGAAGAAGATATTGAACTAACAGAAGGAGATGAAATGAATGATAATGAAAGCAACTTGATGAATGGAGCAATTAAGAGCAGAGGCCAAGCGAATAGTGCTAAATGACTTTTTAATTTCTTTTAGCTTGTTTCTGCATGTATTAAACATTTTTCACAAAAAATATTTTTTAATATGTATTTGTACCATTTGATAAATCATAAACTTCTAGACTGTTAGCATATCATTGGATAACACCAAAGCAGTTGTCTAAACAAGAATAACAATAAATCAAGGCTCAAAACTGTTCTTCTGTTACACGTCATTGTTTGTGCAATTGATAAAAAACATATCAATCGAAACAATTAACTAATATAAAGTAATTTTCAAGCTCTTTTAAAACAAAAAAGAGTATTTAGAGATTATTCTTAAGGATAAACTAATTGAAGCCTTTAGCAGTGCTTGTTTTGAGAAAATGGACTTCAATTTTTGAACAAAACTGTTCAACCACTAAATTTAGTAAGTTATGGTCGAGCAATTAGATTTAATAGTAAATAAATTGTCTGTAGTTATTGTTTCTGCCTGTTTTGACTCAGATGTCGAGTTTGTATCAAAGAGCATGATAAGTATGTTTACCACTTATCATTAATTTCAAAACTTTGTTTGGTTGGAGCACTATCTTATTGTCATTTACTTTATGAGGTTTCTGCTATTGATGAAGCAGCGACGCAAAACAAAAAATGCTGAAGATGGAGAGTGAAGATTAGTGTGCTAAGGAAAACAAAGAGATCATGAGAGATGAAAAATAGGGAACACTTGGCTGCTTGCACGCTGTATGTTATAAGATTCTGATAACTACAAGTATTAATGCAAAGTAAATGGAAATATATGCTTCAACGCATTGTTCAGGGTAAATGCCCAAGCAATCTGGTTTAAAATTGACCAATGACTTACATTACCATTTTTATTTAAGCACCAGTGAGAAAACACAAAGAAAGCCAGAAAAGATGAATAATTTGGAAGTAATCATGAAAGTCGATATTGCAACTGACTGGTGTACAAAGATGGTGGCAGCCCCGATGAGAAACGGTGCAGTGAGGATATGCGCAGAAATTTTCCCTACCCTACAGAATATATGTTTACAATATCGGGAAGAATGAAAATGAGAATGCTACAATTTTGTTGTCACGACCAGCTTTGTACCAAGCAGATGAAAACAAAGGTTAAAAGAGTGGAAATACGTATAACGACATTGTCATAGGAAACAGAGGAAGTAGAGGATACACTCCTTAAATAGCTAGGTACAAAAAGATGAATAGAAAAGGGTGGATAGAAAAAAATAGGTAGAAAAGAGGACAAAGTGTATCCACGGCAGTGCAAAAGATAAATAAGAAGCGGCTCGAGCAAAGAGAGAAATACAGATGGGAGATACAAAAGTATTATTTTACCAGGAGCCAATCAACATTGCAAAGGAACCAGATGCTAATGAACTGTTCATGGGCAATATCACTGGCGCTGAAAAAATATGTTAGAACGTCTGCACAAACAATATCAAAAGCTGATAAAAGGCATAAATAAAGCAGTAGCCCACCTTCGGTGGCCATATATGTGGTTGGAAGCAGAGGCGTAAATTTGGAGTTTCAAAGTGTGTTTGAAGAACTAAGGAATTAATCACTAATACCTCTGATCTACCAAATTACCAGAAAAAGCTTGGCAGACACTATGTCCAGATATTTTTAGTTTAAAGAAGACACTATCGGATTACTGCTGCAGGCTACCAAACTAATAATAAATAGAAGTTTCTGGACTACCAAACAAGACAACATAGGGTGTTAATGAAGTAAGCAGATAGGTAAATAAATGACACGGCATTGACAGCTTTCTGGAAAATGTTTTAGAGCTTAACTTTACTTTTTTTTAGAATCAGGAAAATTGAAATTTTTAAATTTAACCAAAGTTTTTGACAAACGAGATCAGTATTTAATCTTGTAAAAGTTTGTTGAAACCGATTTAAAAAAGAAAAATGGCTTTCATTTTTTGCAGTTCGACAAAAATGAAGACAAACGTTCTTAACATAAAAATGTAGATGTAAGAAATATTTTAGGCCAAAATTTAAATAAATTTGCTAGCAGAAATATGTGTAGGTTGTTTTTTAAAATGTTCTTTTTCACTCATAATAAAGTGGAATAAAAAATAGGAAACTGTTATTTTAGAATGTACTTTCTGACTAAGGAAAGAGACAGGCATAGGCATGTGTTTGTAAATGTAAAACGATAAATAAATGCGTAGCTACATGTATATAAACATAAAAACACACATACCTTAATGAATGTCCAGCGCATATAAGTATGTCTAACAGAGTTATATTTGTTTGCACGGCAATCAAAATGGTATAACTAAACTTATCGCCTATGCGACTGCACACCGTAATGTGTCGCAGAGCAGTACATGTATTGACCAATAAACTATAAGCCGTGTTATTTCTATTTTGTAGAAATGTATGCTGCTGGTCTGTGCTATCATCTTCACTTTAGTGGTTTATTTAGGATATTAACACCTGGGGTGGATTTTTTTCAGTGCAGCAATACTCTAAACAAAAAAACATTGAAGTCTGTAGTTTAGTTCTAGTTATAGATATTAAAATGTTGGAATGAAGAATCCGTATCACAAGAGATTTGATCTCAGAACATCTAATTTGCCAGGCAAATGCCTTACCAATTTAGCTACGCAAAATCAATGGAGTCTTTGGGCAATAAATGTTGCTATGTGGGTGAAAATACCCTACCGCTTTCTGTTACAACGCAACATCATTCTATGTATAAGTAAGAGCTGTAGATAACTAAGTTACTTTTATTATTCACTGGAAATGTGCCCGGCTAATGGCAAGTGGCAGGCAATTACACCATAGGCTGGTTTAATACCCGTCTAACATCTGGCATTATACTAGTCATATACTACATTATGTGGTATCAATAAAGGAATCATTGATGCACACTTTTTAAGTACTTTTGCTTGTTGAAGAGGAGAATTACATATATTTGTCTGTGGTGACGGTAATGAGCCGATTCAATTCAACTTTACTGGTAGTCACTGCACCACGTCAATTCAATTCTACAGTAAGCAAAAGATGCTAGAGAATTAATTCAATTCAGTTTATTTGCGAGTTGGGCCTGAAGGCTAACTTAGGCAAGTGGGTTAGAGCGAGTGACCATCTCTCTGTAATATTCCAAATTCAGATTCTAGCAAAATATTACAGATTTTGTTGTCATGTATCTAAAAGTTCTTTATGGAGTAATATAAAGCTCTGATCAAAAGCAGGTGGTTTGGTCTAGAATATTCTGAGCTGGACGCCGAACGTGCTTACATTATGTTCATCAAAAAGGCTGTATAATAATTGCAATGCCAAATAATTTAGTTAGGGCAGTTTCCTAATTTCGTTTCAAGCCAGATAATTTGATGTAAAAATTTGAAATTGCCCAAATTCCAAAAATAACTTGTGAAAAAAAGTTTAAGCAAGCAAGATAGTTTTATGATTGAATGTTTGGAACATGGATACTTTGAAAATCTCTCAATGGAATAGGATCAACATGACTTCAAAAAAGTCAAGCAAAAATGGAACACAAAAGTTAACGTTGATAATTTCATTGATTGACAGCAAGACGATAATTCTTGAATGCATCGTTGAGCCTAATTACCAGATTGCTAAGCTGCGGACAAAAATTCATCAAACGCTTGTGATGAGCCTAGTAGGACAAGGATCATTTTTTGACACTGACTTTATTTTACCGAACGGTAAAATTATAGGACGTGGAACATATAAAGACTTAGCCATAACTGGAGAATCTCTCAAAGGGAGATTTGATCGTACTTTTTCAATATGTGAAGAATGCTCTACTAACATAGTAGCTAAACTTACACAATGTCATGCTTCAGGAGAAAACAAAAAGCTTTCTTTGACCGACTTTAAACATAACCTTGATGATAAAGTCAGGATTTGTCTGCTTGGAAAACTGATAATGATTGGGTTAGTTGACAAAGGATTTACTGACATTTGTCCTCCGCCATCAAACATAGTATTACCTGATATTTCAGAGTCTGTTACTGGAGACCACTTGTCAAACTTTTCATTTAGAGCAGATAGATATCCAGCATTATTTTATGTTAGGAAAATAGCTACCAATTTAGGTTCGGTACCATCTGACTACTTCGGTCTTTTCAACAACGCAAACAAGCCAATGTACATCATTGAGATGAATGGTACATCAAAACTGACTGTAATGGAGCCTAATAACTACACTCCTCTCTTGTTTGTTGAAGGACCTTTAGATATAAATGCTAAAATGAAAGTAACTGTTCCAGAAGACAAGCATGTTGGCTACATTAATAAACACCATTTGTTGGACGAGACAGATTATAAATATTTTGGGTATGGACCTGTGGACCTTCACAAAAGTGCGCTTGTTAGAGGAGTAAGGGATCGACGATATTCCAGAAAAGCTGTGCTTGCTGAATTTTACAAAAGTCCAGAAGAAAATAGTTTGGTTCTGAAATGCAATGTTGAGTTTCATCCCTTTGGAGTAATGATGCTCATACCCACTCTTTGCATTGTTGGCTCAGAATTCCACAAACTGAAACATACAACTGTACAAACAGTCTCCTGTACCGATGAGCTGTCACAAGTTTTAGGGAGCTAAAACCATTCTAAACTGCAAACACATTGTTGTGTGCACAAAGCATTTTTATTGTATCATAACTAAGAAAATAAAATAAAACGGAGCTTTTTGTGGTTTCTATTACTAGCTGATTGTGATCAGAGCTCGTGAATTTAGATGGTACCAGTGTTGACCACACACTTATATGTTTTTTTTCTCAGTGACTACTAAACATCTACACTCATGATCATGTATGTAAGCTATTCAAACTGCTCATTAGCTTTTATAATAAATAACACGATACTAACTAGCACAATGTGAAGGTGTATTATAGTTTAAACTTTTTCCTCAGAACCAATAATTTTAAAAATGAACTTTCGATTATTTTATTAGTCAACCTTCTTAGGGGCACACACATCCCTAAAACCACTACAGCCACAACAACAACAAAATAGTTTGTGGGAACTGAAGCAATCAAATTATTAGTAGTTTTATTCTGGGAGAGAATCTTTTCCAAATCAATAATTATTCAGGGTTCAAAAATCAAACGAACCATTTTTAAGTTATGACCAACTTAGTGAATGTAAAAAAATATGGTAACTTATTTGCAGAATTAATTTGCTTGCGAAGAAGAAAGTTTTGGCAATTGGCAAACAAGTTAATAGCAATAATAATCACAAACAAGATTCACCCCACAGAACTCACTCTCGGACAGGCAGTGCTTCCATGCCAGTCAGGCTATCTGATGATTCTTGCCGAAATGAACCAACTTGCTGAGATGATAGATTTTTCTTGCAAACTCATAGCTTCAATTTCCATAGAAGTTGTTAGTCCTTTAGTTCTTTTCTAACTTTTGGAGACCTTTCTTATTATCTGTCAGCTCAATATGTGAAACAGGACTAATAGAGAAATTATGATGGGTGTCTCTAGCTTTTCAACTGTTTTCTACAGTTGAGATTGTCTGGTTCCCTTTATATTTGGTTCACATTATATTTGGTCTCCTTTATATCTGGTCCCCTTTATATCTGGTCCAATCTCTGGTCCCAGGGTAGCCAGGCTCAGTCCAACTTCTTCAAACTAGCAGGATAAGATTTCTAACAGCCCTTGTGCATGATGAAGACTGACCTTAACTTTCCACAAAGTGTGTATAATGATTGAGTCAGGCCTTTATAGCTTGACATAGCCTTACAAACTTGGCTTATAGCTCCTGATTATGGCTTGTTTGACAGCCTCACTCTGCCTCAATATGAGTAAAGGGTAGGCTCCTCGTTATCTTCATGCCACTTTTTGCCCTTAGCCTAGAAGATTTCGTCACGGACAGCTTCCAGCCTGCTTTGGATTTTTATCAGTCATTCAATAATTCAAAAGAGTCCGCAATACGTGAGTGGCTCCAGTTAGTCTGGCAACTTTAGTTTTTAGCACAACTTCAAAATTTTCGCGTCGACTCTGCTCCGAAGACACCAAGTGTCAAATTAGTCATGGTTCGATCGGCATTCGGGCTGGCTTGAATTCCTACCATGCCAGTTTTTTACCTAGCCCAACAACCAGCTAGCAATTATTTCAATAGTTACCTAAAACTGAATGAAAAAGCTTGAAATTTTAAAATAAATATTTGTAGCAACTAGAACTATATAACAATAATATATAATATTTAGAACTAGATGAAACCATATTAAGCCAGTGAAACTACATTCTTTTGACTCTCACTTTTTAGGTTAGAAAAGTCAACAAGAATTAAGTCATGATATTTTGAACCCAATGCTGGTCTTTACCAAAACTATATTGTTGTATGGCTACAGTTGTGTTGCACCACTATTTTTAAATTAATATGCAGCTTCATTGAGTAACACAGCAGTCCTGCTTTTCAAGGTACATAGTGGAAGATTGCAAAATTACGTGTTCTAGTGCACTTTGTTCTCAATTCACAATGACTCAGAGTCATACCGTACTTGTAACTACTTGATTATTGTGTTCAAGATGGCAGCAAATAGCATAAGTAAAGAAACATAGCAGCAGATATAAGCACTTTTTGTAGAAAGTTTATTTTCCTGGAATTTAGAACATCAAGTTAAAAAGACATTTTTCACTGATAGCGATTTTAGGATTATGTTTTTTTGTAAGTGGTTGTACAGAAAACCTTGTGGCTCAATCTTTTAACTCAGCAACTCAACCAAAGGTTTTAGTAGAAAATGCATCAGAATTTGAACAGACATCTGTTGCTCAAATCAGAAATTTTATGAATTTGTAATATAACAACTAATTATAACTATTTCAATATTTTTGAGATTATCTGTATCAATATCTTTAGGCCAATACTTGTACTTAGCGTGCATGTGTATGCTGTATGCGGACTGAAAGTTTATTTTTGTTCGCATGAATAGTATTCAAAGTGGTTACACGCAGAGGGTTTTGCTGAGCGTTAAGAATAGTTAGGAAACTGAAGTGGATTAGCTAAACAGTTGAAACAACATTTCATGTAAAGTAATGCCGAAGAAGATGTTGAACAACTAAAAGCTGAAAAATGTAAAAATAGAAATAGTTTGATGAATAAAGCAGCTAAGGGCTGAGGCCAAGCGAATGACGCTAAATATTTGTTGTTTTCAATTTCGTTTTTGCATGTATTATTAACATTTTTCATGCCACTAGTTTGTTAATATATAGTTGCATTATTTGATAAATTATTAATATAAGACATAAACTTTCTGACTTTTAGCATATTATTTGATATCACCAGAGTAGTTATCTAAAAAGGACGAAACCCTGGATCAATGCTCAAAACTAGTCTTCTATTGCACATAAAAGACAGTTATTGTAGCAAACAATGGCAAATATATCAAACAGTGTAATCAGCTATTATACAGCAATCTTAAAGCTATTTATAAAATGAAAATATGGTATTTAGGTATTTTTAGTGGTGGAAACAGATTAAAATGCCCACCAGTGTTTTTTTTATAAATTAATGGATTTCAATTTTTGAATAAAAAATTGCTCAACCACACAATCTGAACAAATTAATGAAATTATGGGCAAGAGCTGAGGTTGCATGATATATAAGTTGTCTGCTGTGGTTGCTTGAACCCATAAAGACTCGAACGTCGTGTTTGTATCTAGTCACATGCTAAGTTTTTCATGACACCTATACTTGAAAAGTCTGCCATGATTCTCATTCCAGTAATTTTATAACTCAAGTATCACATTCTGTCTACAAACAAGTTAAATTTGGTTGGTTTAGTATTTAACCCTTTGGCTGGGTAAAAGCTGCAAAAACACCCGAAAGTCGAGTAATTTATTTTTCCAAAATTCAACAAAATCGGTATTTCATGAACATGCGCTGCTCAAATTTTAAATTTATTTCTATGAACAAAATATTTTGTACATAAAAATTCAATTACACATCTACTACTACAAAAAATGCAACCATGTGCAATTGTCCCTTTATGAAATGCTTGAAAGTGTTTTTTTCGGTAGGGTCAAACGCTATAACGTAGCCCTGTATACCCTAGCCCTGTATAGCCCTGTATAACCCCGCATTCATATGTATTGTTTAACGTTACTAGGCGACAGCTTTATAAATGTCTATTGAAAGCGACATACATGTACATGTCGTTTCCAAACGCAACCGGTAAACGACATTTTGGTTGTTTCCCCAGCCAAAGGGTTAAGCGAAGCATGCTTAGTCTGTCACATACTTTTCAATAAGATCTAGACGTCGATCAAAATTGGCAGCAAGGATGAGATTATCTAGGCAGCTCAACTGTGTCACACATATGAATTTTTTGTAAGACTGTCTTTGTTACTTAATCTAACACCGAGAGTCTGAAGTCAACTCTGAATGGTGACACATCCAGCTGGAAAAGCTTAGACACTGGTACAAAAGTCAGCCCTTCATTGACATCTTAATCTCACTCTACTTTTCTATAGCTGAAATCTGAATCAACTAGCTATCTGAATCTGTGATATCTGCTTTGAAGAGCAAGCACACAGCAAGTTGGTCACTTTTTTGATGTATGGAACAAGCTTCGACATATTTGGAGTTTCTGATGTTGACACTGTCGGCAGTTGTATCTCATGTCAACTTACCAGATTTTACCAAAAGAGAAAAACACAAAACTTCTCAACAGAAAATCTCATCTCTCTGAACTCTGGAAAAAGTAGACTGGATTCCTCACTGTGCGCAATCAAGGAAAGGTCGGCATCGGTAAAGTACCCTATCAAAAGAGAACTTATCTATAGTTCATGACCCAGTTTAGTTGATATCGCCATAATGGCTAAGAGAAAATTGCAACATTCCTAGGTCAGTTTAGTTGCCAATTGTGACGTGAGGCGATAGGTGCATATACCAGGGCTGGGCAAAGTGCGGCTCTAGAGCTGCATACGGCTCTTTGCAAGTTTTGTTGCGGCTCCTTCAACTCTGTGAAAATTCAAATTCTTTTGTCATATATAAAAATATCCTTATAATATACTGTACAAAACTACATGCATTGTGACATATTAGGCTTATCTAAAAGTGCACTGTTACTGTGTTATATATAATAGCCTACACATGCATCATGAGTCATAATTCATGACATCATGTACATGTAGCGTTTCTGATGTAATAGTGTCCGTTGCTGAGCTAACAAGGACAAAAATAGACTGCTCCAGAAAGGTTCATCAGGAAGTCATTCTATCATGATTTCATATTTCTGGCTTATATAAGATGCTGCGCCTTAGTTGAACATGTCATTTGTAATTGAGCCAGTTAATGCATTGGAGGTAGCAAGGGCATCTTCAGCAAAACGAACCATTCCCAGAATTACAATGGGAGCCTCACAAAGTAAATGAAATTGAAACGAATCTACAAGAAAATTCCGAGAAGAGTTGACCTTGGAATATGCATTCATTTTAGGCATGGCAAACCGCAATGTGTATTGTGCCAGGAAACAATCTCTGCTAACAAGAAGACGAACATCAAACGACATCATGCGACGAAGCACAGAGAGTCTACTGCAACATTTTCACTGGGATCTTTCGCTAGACATCAAAAGTTAGATAAACTTCAAAAATCACTAGCATTTTCAGAAAATATGTTAGTTGCTTTCACAGCTACTGATAATGCGCTACAGAAGCTTCTCTACGAGTGTCAAAGATTCTAGCAAAATCAATGTTTCCCTATTCTCATGCTGAGATTGTAAAAGAATGCATGGTTGAGGCTATGGAAACACATTTTAAAAGATAAGCGTGATGTGAATGGTATAGTCAAAGCAATACCACTTTCTAGGAAAACTGCCACTGGTAGAATTGAAAGCATCATCATCATAATCATCATCAGCATCATCAAATGATCATCTCAGAATGACTTTGCTAACCGATATATACCAGGCGGATTACTTTTCAACCGCAATTGATGAATGTACTGATATTATGGATGTAGCTCAATTAGCAGTCTTCGTAAGGTATGTAGGCAACTGTGCGTACACCAACAACTGGTAATACTTTTTACCATGCATTTGCAAGCTGAAGTCATACAGGTGCATTTTAAAAGGCAATAAAGAGAGAACACAACTCCAAGTGTGAAATGTTGCACTTATTTTACGATATTTGTTTCAAAGTGACTAACCCACACATTTATACTACATGCTTCTTTATGAAGCATCAGTATGTTTCCTTATAAAACATAGTATTATGCTTTAGTCATATACCCTGTGTTGCAGGTTCTTTGATGGTGAAGAAATGACGGAGGAGCTTCTTACTTTGGTTGGATTAGAAGGAGAAACCATCGATCAGGCTACCTATGATGCCCTTGTTAAAAGACTTGATAAGATGAAGATACCTCTCTACAAATGCATATCAGTAACAACAGATGGCGCACCAGCCATGGTTGGAAGAGATCAAGGGCTCATAGTTAGATTAAAGAAGGATATGCCATCAATGCTAGCATTTCATTGCATCATCCACCAAACTGTTTTATGCGGAAAACTAAATGATCACTTTTAACAACTAATGCGTAAAGTTATGAAGATGATCAACCTTTTCAGAAAGTCAATCAGCTCTCAGACACAGAAACTTAAGGAAGTTTCTTAAAGAAAGCAATGCCACTTGTGAAGATTTACTAACATACAATAACATTAGATAGCAAAGTAAAGGAAATGCCCTGTCGAGAGTGTGGAGTATTCGTCAGGAACTAACCTCATTTCTAAGTATATGCACAAGCCTGAATGCAAAACAGTTTCAAGAGATGATGAGCTCTTCTAAAGAAATGAGTGACCTTGCCTTCCTTGTTGACATTCTTGGCCATTTGAATGATTTGAACCTCAAGCTTCAAGGGAAAAACAAGACTATCATTAATACACTACCAGCTGTTTAAGCCTTCTCTCATAAGCTGGAGTTGTTTCTGGTAGATGCGCAAGGTAATATGCTTCACTTTCATACTTGAAAAACATTTTTAGATGACGATGAAGAAATGGCGTTTTGTACAGCTGAGTACACTCACTATATAGAAAAGCTGCAACAAGAGTTTAGCAATCGATTTAGTCAGTTTCAATCTACGAAACATATCATACAACTAATAAAAGCACCTCAGAAAGCAAAGCCTAATGGAAAGTGGGTTACTCAGTTGCCATTGAAAAGTGTTAATGTTTCATCTCTGCAACCGGAGTTGTGTAACCTTAAAGGTACAGATATACATGTAGATAAAATTGAGGAGGGGTTCTACTCGAAAGCTTCAACAAAAGCTGAGTATTCAGGGCTTGCTCAACTATGATGATGGTTTTACACTGTGTTTGCAGCCACATACGTGTGTATATGTGAATCAGAATTTTCATACATGAATAATATCAAGAGCAAGTTGAGATCCGCTTTGACTTAAGATCACTTGTGTCAGCTCCTAAGAATAGCATGCTGCAGTAGAGAGCCAGATTAGCAAGAGATAATAAGCAGCCATAAACAATTTCATGTATCTCACTTAGCTTTAAGTTGTACAAGGCTCTTTAGGCTCACTTCAACATTATTCAATGTTATTGTAAAAGTATTCTAACAAATAAATTTTATTACACCCATTACCAAACTTGTATTATCAGTATGAAATGTTATACTGATACCCATATTACGTGGCTCCCAAAAATCTTGCAACTTTGCAATTTGGCTCTTTGAGAAAAAACCTTTCCCACCCATGGCATATACCATCAGACGGCGCAAGTTATGCAAAGGAACCCAGCAATGCACAGAGTGTTAGCAATTGTTCAGAACCAAGAAACAACTCCAAGTCTCCAAAAAAATATAAAAACGTACCGAAACCGGATATAACACAAGTTTTGAATTTTTGCAAATCTACAGATTCTCGGAATTGAGGAGTTTTAAAAACTGACGAATGAGCATAATATGTTTACATAATACTTACAAACCTAACATACTTAAAATGGAAAAACATTTAGATTGTCTATGAAGCAGTTTGAGGCAGTTAGGAGGCTTATTTAACTAATAGTTTTAAAAGAGTGTATAGCCACAAAATATCAGTTTGTGGCTATACATCATTATATAGCCACATACTGATATATCATTATATATCACTATATATACAAAAAATATCATTTCATTGCACTTCATAGCAATGTTGAAAATGCTTTGCAAATAATAATTTTATTAAAACTTTCGCAACTTTGTAACAATGAACTTAACTCAAGATCCATCACACAATAAACCTCTATACTTCTAAAAAATATTAAAAGGAAATGCTATATTTGTTGATACAGTAAACACTCTTATAATGTATACCTCTTGTAATGTAAACTACAGATAACATTAAACAAACTATATAAAAATAAATTTTGTACCACATGCAAAATTCCATAGTTTGTGAAAATTCAATCTAGTGCAAGTTCTCAAATTTGATTTGAGCCTCGATCATCTTGTAGTTAGCTTTAAAATGTTGCTGTTTTTTACCTCATTGTGAGACAAAACGATATGTGTATAGCGTAGTCTTTACTATATATATACACCTTTATACCAGCTCTATAATATTATAGTTTGCCATGATAGAACATCAGATGTGTCAACCAAACAGAGAGAGTAAGTAGATACGCTATTGCGTAGAAATAGTTAAAATCGATCGATTTGTTCAGATGTTACATCATCGGTCTACCAATATCATGGATGTAACAAGTTAGAGTTTTGGTGTGAGATATATTTTATTCTAACCTTGACTTCCTAGAGTCAGAGAGACAATGAACTGGTACACATCACTCTTATTACAGTGAAAACGGTTCTAAGTTTTACTTTAATGTAGGCGTACAAAATATGTTTTTTACTAGTTTTTCTCTGTTGATCAGTCCTTGCTGCCTGGAAAAATTAGTACAAAAATGGTGTATGGATGTCAAAGATATTTTTACATTATTGAAAAATTGTCACAAATACATGTATGAACCAGAAAACAAGTGAAAGTGATAATAGAAAGGAGAAAAGTTGTCAATGCAAACCAATAATACTGCAGTTACGGCACAGCCAACGAATTAAAATATTATGTCTACTTTTTCTGCTTTGTATACTCAAAAGTGTTAGTTTAGAAAGATTTTGGAATAACTTAAAGCTTTGCATCTACTTTAGTATTTGTACATCGTAAAACCTCTGGAACGGATTATTTTGGATTATTTATGTTGTAAGAGCCCTTACTGTAATTGCTTCCTCACCAAAAAAGGGATTTTCTTCAAAATAGCAAAACCCATTGATCCAAAACCTTTCATTTTGATAAACAAGACCTATGCTCTTGCATTGTGTTTTTCTCTAACGTTGTCACATTGCCATTCAGTTTAATTTTAAAACCCTTTTTTGTTGGAGTAACTATTGTGTATTTTTTGTTAATACATGTAGGTGTTAAACCCGGCTTCTCGTTAGCATTCGTAAACACACTAATAACCTTTTCATTACTCATAGTTTGTTGCTGAGTTTTGGTTATTTCCGATACTTAAATAAGTTTGCTCATCTAAGTGAGCATAATATTGGAGTCTTACCAAAATTTTTCCTTTAATTTATGATCTAAAATACCAAATACCACAAACCAAATCGACAAACCATCATCATATTTTTTCTGTTCTTTTGTTCACAATTGGTTGCTTGTGATCCTATTCTTTTGACCAATATATTCACAGGTTCACCACTTGGTTTAATAGTGACCAAAATCTGTATTAGTTCCAAAGCTTAATCCTCCTAGGATTGAAGTATGTCTCAGATTTGGAAAATGCGTCGAGTAACCGATCGGATTTCTCAGTCAGTTAAATCTGTGCTGTCAAACACACATTGATCAAAATGTTCTACCGAGCCCTTATTAACATAGTGCCTCAAAATAACTATTTGCCTTACTCACATAGCTGTATTTCCGACTGGTCATAAACTGACAGTAGTAATTGGAGCAGCTGCAGAATTTATTGCTACAAAATAACTTTCCATGTTTCTCTTCGATCTCCTCCAGTCTTAGTTAGGTGAAATTTAGTCTTTTAATAAAGGTATTAGGCAATATATATTAATGATGAATTGCGATACACACACTCATCAAAAATCGATAAACTCCTCTAAACATTGTTTTAGACTACCCTTGCATAAGTGGCCACAGCCTAGATGACCACTGAGTTAGTATGATTTGGACATATTATAATTTCGAGGAAAAATAGAGCATGTTAGTTGTAATACCCTATCAACATTCATACTGGGTAGTTTTCAAGAGAAGAAATTTTTTGAGCAGTTTTCAAAAATGCAGACAAGGGTATGCAATACTTTTTGTAAAGATATGTGACTTACCATTTAAAAATCGGGTATATATCGATTGGAAAACTGAAAAATCTAATTTAATTGACAAATAGAAACCTTGTGCCGCTATGGTACTGTCCACATTTAAATTTGGATCTATATTACATCTGATATCTATTGTTTTCAGGTTGATACTCTTTTGTAAGATAACTGATCGACCGTTGTAAGATGAAATCATTAGTTAAAAAGGCGGTGTAGGACTTGTTATCTAACATGACCTAATTTAAAGTTTACCTGTATATTTCTGCCATGAAACCAACCCTAGCTTTATCATAAACCTAAGGCTAATTTGAAAGCTTTTAGCTTAGGAATTAGTTTCATATGTCAAAATTATTGCAAGAGTCTGAGGACCAGATACCTAAGATGAAATTTTGGTAGATCTGGAATTATGGTTGTTTTTTTAAACCTAAGTGAGAGATTGGCTTTGTTAAAGTTTGATCTGGTTTGTGATATTGTTATATGAATCACACCGTGGTGTAGGATGTTTTCGGCTACATACTTTTTTTGTCAGGAGTATTGTAGTTTTCGGAGATCTGCTCGATTTTACTGAGCCAAAACATAATTTGTGCTTGACAGTGAAAAGCGTTTTGTTCACTTTAATTCTACATTTTAAACACCTTGTATTTGGTTGTGTAGTGGGACAGTTTTTCCCACCACAAACATGCATTGCTCGCTCTGCTTAAAAGCGCACATGAGGATGTGAATTTGTATGGTTTATTTTATTCATTCGGCTTCTGTTTAATGTTGTGTTAGATAAAACAATAAGATATTTGTGCAAGCTAATAAATATGTGGCTTATGCCCATTATTTCAACTACTAACACTCACTGATGGTGGTCCCTTAAATGTGGTTAGAAAAGTAAAGGTTTATGTAGTTAACAGCAGGTTTGATATTTGAAAATGTTATTTTCAGCTTCCAAAAATTGATCTGAGAGTTGAGAGTTTAATTGGCTTTTACAATAAAAAGTGATAATGAAAACTAAAGTGGAAGTTAAAAAAAGATTACGAGTCCAAGCACATAATGATAAACTAAGTAGAGGCAAGTTAATTTATTAGCTGTATAAATTGTTCACACATAAAGTAAAACGGGACGTTCAAAATTCAAAGTTTCAAAAAATAAAAGAGTATTTGGAGTGATTAGAAGATGAAAAAAAAAGAGGTTGGTCTAATATGCCAGTAAGACTGCTTTTTCATGACTTCCAGTTTTTCCAGCTCTCAAAAAAAAAAAATTAAATAGCATGTCAAATCAATTTTAGGATGAATTGTTGGTCATTACCACAAATATCTAGTTTTAAAGTTGAAGTAGATATGGTATTGCTACATGTACCAGGGCTAACAGATGCATTGAGTAACTCAGTTGTTCTGCTTTCCAAGAAACAGAGATTTGAAATATTGTAAAACAACTCATTATATTTAATTTGGTTTCTAAACTAGGATGGCTGTGAGTCATACTGTATTTGCATTTGTACTCAATACATATGGTAGCCAGTAATTTCGGCAGAGAAACATTGCAACAGTTTCCCGCTGTTATTGTAGAATGTCAAAATTAATTCTTTCGAAGGGATACATTTTTGCATACATATGGTTTTAAGATTATACTATTTATGAGTGCATAAAGTGTTTGTAGTAACTGCTTGTTTCCAAGATGACTCAAAAATCTTGTTTGTACCTAAGGGTATATTAAGTTCAATGACGTATGCCTTTGATAAATCAGTATAAATTCCCTTGTCAATTTTTTCCCTTGTCAACTTTTTTTGTTTGTACTATAACCTAAATTTTCTCAAAACCTATTGCTGACACTGGTTTGGTTGGTTAAGGTGTGTATAGAATTGCTGTAAGTAAAAACAGACCTGTTTTGTAGTGTCTTAGTTGGTATGTACAAAAACATGGAACTATCTAAATTCAAGATAATTGCAGCAAGTTTTGGCCACGCAACTTAGTTCCTATTGGAACCATTATGAAAAATAAAATATAAAAAATGACGACATCAACAAATATTGCATAAATGAGTTTTTAAATAAAGGTATATTTTAGACCAAATAACTTACAAAATGTAAAACCATTGTTAATAACTTGACAGTGCTTGCTTCTTTATTTTTCAGATTTATTTTAAGAGGCAACTTAAATCTTGTACAGTAGATTTTGGTGTTTGAGCAATTGATTAATTATTCTTATGAGTTACACACATTTGTTCTTGAAGTTGGCTAACTTTAGATACACATTTAGACTTCATCCCATAAATATCAGAAGCAATTATACAGATAATGGGAAGAAGTGCCATGACACCAAAAGGATGTAGCTCAACGTTAAATGTTAGTGACAAATTTCTTCTCTGTTCATCTTTGCGGATTGCCACAAGTTTAGTATCAGGCGGATGAATTTTTTTTTGATGCCCTTTTACTATTGTAATAAAGCTTACCCCAACTTTTGAGTAGAGAAGGAATTTTCGGTTTGAACTGTCATATATGGAATGTTTATCTACATAACCTACTTTGCAGTTATTAGGAATTTCTAAGTCAATCCTGTTTTCTAAATCTATGGACCCTTTAGCCAGCAGCAACATCTTTTCTGTGAGAGGGTTTATAATGCAGAGTTTAGATATGTTATCAGTCTCTATAATGTACCAAGGTCTGTTGCAGTTGTCAAACAATCCATAATAATCAAGCGTTTTTATGCTGGTCATAGTTGCTAATTTTTCAAGGCAGAATTGTGCAGGATATCTGTTGACAGTTAATTGGAAGTGTTTAAGGTAATCACCAGTCAGCATTTCTGAAATATCAGGTAGCGGTTGAGATTGCGCTCGAGTTCTTCCCTCAATAAATCCAGGGTCAAGCAAGCCAATCATAACCAGTTTTCCAATGAGAGAGAGGCCAACCTTGAAGTCTATTTGTTCTTTAATATCACTCAATTTATAAAGTTTTGTAGTGTCTTTGTACTGTTGTTCTAGTTTCGAGTAGCTAAGACTACTCGTGACCTTGGTTCACATATCAAGAACTGTCGAATTTTTCCATCTGCAGGTAGACTTTCAGGAATTGGTAATGCTTTATAACTTACATGTTCAATGACATCTCCATTAGGAAGTTCGAAGTTTTCTTCTCGAAACTATTTTTCTCCAATGAGGCTTAGGACAAGATTATGAGTGGTACAGAGCTGCAGATGCGCTGCTGGAATACTTGAGTCAATGATGACATCAAATGTTACCAACTTCGTGCTGTTTGAAAATGAAATGTTTAAAGTGGTACTTATTTGACTACTTGACTCTTTTTTTTGGGTTTTCAGCTGTACTTCATGCATGTTGGAAAAATCTAAAATTTCCATATTTTATCTTATTAATTAATTAAATTATCTTATTAATTGATTAAAACAAGTTCAAATTTTGAAGCACTTAATATCCTATTCCAAAAATGATGCAGAAATTTGCAAATTTTTTTTAAAAATTATTGTTGGTATTTGAACATTGCTTAAAATTTTATGCATTTAAATAAATAAATAAAATCGTTTTAAATATTTTATAGTGTTATCTAGCTGCATTATTTTGATTGTTGTAGACTGTAATTCCAACCCGGATATAAAAAATGAATAACTTAAGAAATGTTAACAGCCTGACACTATTCTAACTAAAAATAATTGATTAAAAAATGAACATTTAATTGAGATTGCTAAAAGCAGGATAAGACTATGGATATATTTAGGACTCTCGATATATCTGAATAATGAGCAAGGTTACAGATATATTTATGACTAAATCGTAGTAAGTATTTGGAGTAACTAGCTGTGACAAAGATTTTGCCATGGTAGAAGATGGCTGTGACCTATGTAAGTTGAATAAAGATAGAAGCCTCCATATGTATGCAGAATTTTCATTATGTTACATGAAACAGCTCATGAAGCTTCTAATGAGCTGTATATAAGCAGATAGATAGCAATGGTATTGTCAAACCTATCTTATGTAAGCAGCCTAGCCTAAGCTTCAAAGAAACCCATTTGACTTGTCAGCATCTTCCTAATATTGGCTGGTTAAACACTAATCAACCGATATGATTTTATGAAGCCTTCCCCAGTCCTTTCTTTCACATCAGAAACTGGTGGGTGGAGAATGACTTTGTGATACAGAAAAATCAAATGTTAAAGATTTCTTATAATAAGCTTGATTCTTTGATGTTGAAATTAAAACAGGAAGCAACTTTTGTTAAACTAATAACAGAGAATCACACGCAGGTTAGGAACATCAACAATCACACCAGACAAACGGCGGAAATGTGACATTAATTTTGGAGCCTTGAGCATCGCATGATTCTGAAACACAAGTAACATCAAGGGAAAAAGTGGGCTTCACCATTTATGGAAGTAGAAATACTGCAACTGAATGCAGAAAACTCACAAATACAAAAACGCACGACTTTTTCTGTCAAAATAAACTTGTTTCCAAACCATGCTAATGATAGGGTTCAATGCCAGTGTTGGACAATATCACTCAACATGACCTGCTGTGATAGATAAGCATGACTGTGGGAAGCTAATCACCAATTCCCAGCTTGTTCTCTCAATTCTTCTTTCAAAGAAAACTCAAACTCTGCATTGCCAACACACTCTTTAAGGGCAGATCAGTTCACAAATGCTCACTGATGCATTTGGGAAGTAGGAGCTGGCACTTAAATAATTTGGCTATCACTTGCCACTGAAATCTTTCAGACATATTGGACATAATAAGAATAAAAGGGGCAAACTGCTGTACTGACCACCTCTTGATAAAAACTAACGCTAAGCTTAAAATTAAGAGACATGCAAAAGTAAGAACATATTGCCAGTAGCTTATGTCTAATGACTTTGGAAAATAAAGTGAAGTGAAATATAGAGTTGGCTCTCTTGAAAAACAAGGCAGAAATATTTCAGGAGTAGATAAACAGTTCTAAGTTTTAAAGAGACTGTGCGATGCATCAACAGAATACTTAAGGCCTGTTACCAGAAAAAGTTAAGATTGGTTTGTTGAGAGAACATCGATGAGCTTCATAAGCTTATTGACAACAGAAACCACAATCACCACGCAACTGATATTAAGTGGGTTTTTAAAGCAAAGTGTGACAATGAGGGAGATGTTGATAAATGCAAAAGTTGACAAGTAGCCAGAGGCTTTGAAAAAAAAGCAGGCATTAATTAGAAAAGACATACGCTCCACTAATAAACCATCCATCCCTAAGAGTCTTATCGGCATACAGCAACAGCAAAGAAATGATTATCTATCAGATGGATGTGGTAACAGCATGTTAAATGGAACCCTGAGCAAGATATTTTTTATAAAAAAAAACCAGAAAGATTTGTGGTACCATGTCAAAAAAGACTTGTTTACAAGATCAATAAGTCACTGTATGGCTTAAAGTAATAATTGAGGTGCTGGAACACATTGCTAGACAACTTTCCAAAATCTCAGAATTTTAACACATTTATGTACAAACCTGTGATGAGCTTAAGACTATTATTGCTTTTGATGTTGATGACCTTGTATCATGTGCAAGAATGAAAAGGAGTCGGTGAATGTACAACCAGCCCTTGCTAACACATTTTGAAAGAGGGAATTGGGTGATAACTAATATACTTATTGTAATGTACCAATGTTTGTATTCTCCGATTATTCATGATCATCACACCTGTATGTCAGCTGATGCAACACATTATGTGAATCAACAGTTTTTACAAGCTAGTGCAGAAATGTTTCCTTGTTATGCTTTCAGTGTGGCAATCTATAATATTGTTTATCTTATTGTGTGTCGTCTGATTCATTGCTGACTTGTTTGTGACAAAATCGTTCAGTGAAATAAATTAGTCTAGTCGAGCACAGCAAACAGTCAAGAAGCTCCCTGTGCACTTCTAATGATAATTAACGTATAAATGAATACATTAAATTGGCGACGAAGGAAAAAGTTTCTGCGCTAGACTGGTAAAAATGGCAGCAACAGGTGCAACCACAGCGTCAGCGGTTCCGGTGTTTGGCGGGAAGGTTGAGACGTATTTGGAAAAATTGGACAGTTATTGTGTTTCACGGAACCAAACCGGAGAAGAAAAAACATGTGCTCATCATGGGACTGTCAGAAGAGCAATATGAAACGCTGGCCTGCCTAACTGCACCAAGGAAGCCAAAAGAAGTGGATGCAGAGGATTTAATTGAGCTGCTGCGAAGGCATTATGGAGCAACAACGAACAAGATGATGGAGCGGGCGAAATTCAGAGAGGTGAAAAGAAGTCCATCAGAGTCAGTTTCAGAGTTTGTGCTGAAACTACGATCTCAAGCTCGAACGTGTGAGTTTCAGGCTAATTTGGAAGAAAATCTGCTAGAACAGTTCCGGATAGGTGTCAATAGTAAGACAGTTCGGGACAGGATTTCAGCAATGCCAGCTGACAGACAAGCAGACCTTTCCGAAGTGGTAGCCATAGCTCGACAAGTGGAGATTGAGGAGAAATTAGACTCGATGAGTGTCACCACCCTACCTGCAGTCGATGTCTCAGCTGTAAGGAAGCAAAGGAGGCATGGTAAGAAATCGTCTACTCCTAGTTCTACTGTTAAGAAGAAAGCATGTTTCCGGTGTATGAGCGAGAAACATCTTAGCAGCAGTACAGATTGTCCAGCCCTGCACCGTAACTGTAACACATGCCACAAAAAAGGACACTTTGCGGGATCTAAATTCTGTAATGGAAAACCCAAAAGGTCTACTACCGTGTCCGCAGTAAACAACCCCGAGTCAAGCGATAGCGATATGTATGCCATTCAGCACATTAGAAGTAAGATGCCTAGATGCTACATCAACATTATGGGTGAGAGAATTCCATTCATTCTTGATACTGAAGCCTGCAGCAATATTATTGGTGTTGACACTTATAATAAGCTAAGTCCAAGCATAGCATCTCACTGCAAGCTGTCAATGATGATGACAATCTTTTTGGCTATGGCAGCAAGAGAAAATTAGATTTGTGTGGGTCATTCAGTGCTATTGTTCAATGTGGTCATAAAACGGCACGTGCTATTTTCTATGTTTACAATGGTGTGGCTAAATGCTTGTTATCACATGAAACAGCTGTTAGTCTGTCTTTAGTGTCATATAGTGATAATGTTTTGTGTAACATTTTGCCTGGCAATTCTGATGACATAATTAAGAGTTTTCCGACAGTTTTCCAAGGTTTGGGTAAGCTGGTAGGATATCAGGTCAAATTCCACATAGACCCTACAGTAGAGCCAGTAGCTCAACCTCTTAGGAGAACTCCTTTTGGAGTCAGGGAGGGGTTACGTAGGAAATTAGATGCTATGGTGGGTTAGGATGTCATAGAGCAGGTTGTGGGTGTCCCGTCCCGGTGGAGCAGTCCCCTGGTGTGTGTACCTAAAGACAATGGTGACATTAGGGTAACGGTTGACATGCGAAGGGCAAATAAGGCAATTACTCGTGAACGCCACCCCATTCCCACAATCAAGGAAATGCTTGCTAATTTAGAGGGAGGGAAGGTTTTCTCTCATTTAGATATGAATCAGGGATTTAATCAGGTAGAATTGGAGAAAGAATCAAGGGATATTACCACTTTCTCCACTCCATTTGGCCTGTATCGTTACAATCCGTTGACAATGGGAGTCAATGCTAGCCCGGAATGTTTTCAGTATATCATCCAGCAGGTTTTGTCAGGTCTAGAGGGTGTACAAAACATGGCTGACGATATCTTCTTACAAGCTAGTTCGGTAGAGGAACATGATATAAGGTTGAAGGCTTTGCTTGAGCGACTCAGAGACGTTGGTATAACCTTGAACGCGAAGAAATGCCAATTCCGTTGTAGCAAGGTCAAGTTTCTAGGTTTTATTGTCTCAGATAAAGGTGTATCGGCAGATCCTGAGAAAGTAGAAGTGGTAGTTAATTTCAAAGCCCCACAGAATGCAACTGAGTGTAGAAGTTTCATGGGTCTTGTGAACTTTGTGGGCCGCTTTCTCCCTGATCTTGCAACTGTGTCAGAGCCTATCCGGAGATTGATGCATAAGAATGTTGTGTTTCGATGGGCAAGTGAGCAAAGGAAAGCGTTTGATAAGATCAAACACTTGATGAGCAAAGCAGAGACACTGGCGCATTATGATGCTAATGCTAAGACGAAATTAATTGCTGATGCATCTCCATTTGCTTTAGGGGCAGTGCTTGTACAGACACAGCATGGGGTTAACCAGGTGATTGCTTATGGTCATAGATCACTTTCTGATATCGAGAAGCGTTAACTGAGCGTGAGGCACTCTCATTGGAGTGGGCGTGTGAAAATTTCAGGCTATATTTGTTGGGCACAGAGTTTGAGCTGATAACTGTTCACAAGGCTTTGCAGTTTATTCTCAACAATCCTTGTTCTAAGCCAGTACCTAGGATAGAGCGATGGGCATTGAGGTTGCAGTCATTCAGGTTCAATGTAGTGTATCAGAGTGGCAAATCAAACATAGCAGATCCATTGTCTAGGATGGTGAATTGGGTTGGTGATTCTCCATTTATTAGCAATGTTACAAGTGAGAGTTATATGGAATACACAGCTCGTGACTCTGTTCCGAAAGCTATGACATGGGAGGAAATAGTTGACCAGTCTAATCAGTGTGAGGAAATCAAGCTCTTGAAAGAGACCATTTATAGCAATGATTTTGGGAGTTGTCCTTCCTCGTTCAAAAGTGTGTCTATTGAGCTTAGTGAGGTTCAGGGTGTTGTACTGAGAGATACAAGGATTGTTATACCCAGAAGTTTGAGAGATAAGGCTGTGGAACTCGCTCATGAAGGTCATCAGGGTATTGTAAAAACCAAGCAGAGGCTACGAACCAAAGTGTGGTGGCCAGGTATTGACAGAATGGCAGAGAGCTATTGTAGGAAATGCATTGAGTGTATGACAGTATCTCAGCCAGATCCACCTCAGCAGGTGACAATGACAAAGTTTCCGGATAAACCATGGTCATACTTGAGTGCTGACATTTTAGGTCCTTTACCAGATGGTAGGTCAATTATGGTGCTTGTCGACTATTACTCTCGATATTTTGAATGTGCATTTCTAGGCTCTACCAAGTCTGCAAAGATTATTGAGTTTCTAGACACCGTGTTTGCTAGGTTTGGGTACTGTGAGACTCTGAGAACGGATAATGGTCCTCAGTTTATATCAGCAGAGTTCCAGGATTATTTACAGGCTTGTAATATAAAGTGGATATCAACTACCCCATTGTGGCCTCAGGCAAATGGAGAGGTAGAAAGGGTAAATCGTACGATTCTCAAATCCTTGAAAATTGCACATGGTAAAAAGGAAAATTTAGGCAAGGCTTTGAGGGATTTTCTCATGGCATACAGATCAACACCGCACAGCAGCACAGGTGTGGCACCATTTAGCCTTCTGTTTGGTGGCCGTGAAATGAGAACTAAACTTCCTGGTTTGTGCGGTGAAACTGATCCATCTGTGTTTGAGAAAGCAGCTGATTTTGATGCAAGAGCTAAGCATGTAAACAAAGAAAATGTAGATCAGCGTTTATCCAGTAAGGATATTGAGATCGGAGATCAGGTTTTAATGAGAAAAGAGAAGGGGGAAAGCTAGATGGTAATTTTGAATCAAACCCCAAAACAGTTGTGGCTAAAGAAGGGTCTGAAATAATTGTTAGGGATGAGAGTGGGAAACAAACACGTAGAAACTCCACTTTTGTCAAAGTTTTGCCTGACGCAGTTCAACTGGGCCCTGGTAACCAAAGTACCTTAAAGGGGGCCAACAGGGCTGACTGTTCTATTCCACTGGCTCCTAACCATGACTCTACCCGACCACGTCACCCACCAGAGAGATATGGGGATATTAGGGTACATTAAACAGATTACAGTAGGACCTTGTGGAATTTGAAGCTGAAATCTTATTAGCCCTAGGATACTTTATAGCTAGTCTCATTTTATTCTGATTATATATATATTTTACACTGTGTGTTACAAATTAGCTTTGTTTAATGGATGTTTTTCAAATAACTGCTTACACAAATGTAGCTGTCTGATTTATGTCACAACAGGACTTAATGCCTGTAAAATTGGTAAGGGATGTAATGTACCAATGTTTGTATTCTCTGATTATTCATGATCATTACACCTGTATGTCAGCTGATGCAACACATTATGTGAATCAACAGTTTTTACAAGCTAGTGCAGAAATGTTTCCTTGTTATGCTTTCAGTGTGGCAATCTATAATATTGTTTATCCTATTGTGTGTCGTCTGATTCATTGCTGACTTGTTTGTGACAAAATCTTTCAGTGAAATAAATTAGTCTAGTCTAGCACAGCAAACAGTCAATAAGCTCCCTGTGCACTTCTAATGATAATTAACGTATAAATGAATACATTAAACTTATTGTCTAGGACTCTAGGTATATCAGCTCTATATAAATGTGAAACTTTCAAACTTAGCCAAACGAACTACTTGAAGTGACTTTAAAAAATAAGGTATGAATAAATCAAACTCAGTTTCAACACTTGCTGCTGTTTATGTCAAACTGGTGAGATCTGACAGCAGCAAACCAGTTGATAGTGTAAATTAATAGTCAGTGATGATTATTAGTCGAGCCTGCTATATCTAACCATGGCAGCACTTTCAGATATTCAGTAGGATTGCTCTCAGGCTTTGTTCATGTCTCACTGAAATGCATCTCACAGCTGCCAAGCACATTTTGAGATGCTTAACGGATACAGCCGGCTCTGGACTTAATTATAGTAATTTGAGGGGCGATGATACAGAAGATTGTCACTTCTCCAGTAGAGTAGTATTTCTCAATGCAGGTAGACTAGTCAGCTAGTTGAGTAAACAGCAAACTAGGGTAGCACTTTCGACGCTGAACCTAAGTATATAACCCTTTTGAAGGTATAAAAGAAACTGTGTGGCTGCAGCAACTGTACAGTAGTGTTGATTTACTATTATCTTGCTCTACTACCACCAATGTAGACAAAATTTCAGCTGAGGCTATCGAAAACAATCCCAAAAGCAGTAAAAGGATGCAACATGGACATTAAGTACCATTATGTTAGATATAGATACATATATATATATATATATATATATATATACATGTATTTATAAAATATATACATGTATTTATAAAATATATACATGTATTTATAAAATATATACATGTATTTATAAAATATATACATGTATTTATAAAATATATACATGTATTTATAAAAAAAAAATATATATATATATACATGGAATGGAATGGATGCTGCACAGTTTGTTACAGAGTGCTCAATGATAAATCAGAGCTAAATTATAAAAATATGTAAAAGTAGAACTTCATTCTATAAATTAAACATTTTATTACTAATAGGTTCATGTAGTACAATAAGTATCACACTCGTCAGATGAAATGCTTAAAATAAATCTCATACATGAGTAATATGCTGTTATACAGAGTTAGATAAGCTGATGATGGGGGTTATAGAAGGGTATGAGGTTATGAGGGTACAGAAGCCAAAAGCCAAATAATTAAGTGATACAATTGCGTAGCAAGAACTTAGATGAATGTCTGCATGATGACAACATCTTGCTACGTTTATTAAGAGTGCCTAGTGACAGTCTGTAGATAATATAGAATTTCTCCCATAAGCATAAGTTGCACTTGCTGGAGATAGTGTTGTATGCTTTATCATGTCGTAGAATTTTCCATGATATTGTGTAGTTGGTATTATTGTCATTTAGTGAGTTTCTCTTAGGTGGGTGGTTAAAAGACGCTTTATGGTTTGTGACTCACGTCTTTAAAGTATTCTCTGTTAGTCCAATGTAGGTTTGGTCTGGTGAATCGATGTTGGTTTTCACAGAAGCCTGGTAAATTAATGATGTTTTCAAGCATTCTCTATTCATCAGACACTATTCTCTTTTTCTACAGTTGCATGTTCTGTCTTTATTTCGGTGTTGGTAGTCAGTATAGTTTTGTTGTGAGCATTGATGGACTCTCTTATATTATTCATACAACTGTAGCTAATTTTGATAGTGTTGATGTTGAATATTTTAGGTAGTGGGTGCCTTGTTGTAATTTCCTTCCTGACTAGTTTGATGAGGAGTTTACCAATAAGATATGAGATGGCGTATTAGATTCATTTTAGACATTTCATCTGAAGAGTGTGATACTTATTGTACCACATGAAACTATTAGTAATAAAATGTTTAACTTATAGAGTGAAGTTCCACTTATACATATTTTATATATATCTATATATATGTATTTATATAGGCATTGTGTAAAATGTATATATATATATATATATATCTATATATAAGATACTTTACTTTACTTACCTGGTAAGTAAATGTATATTCATACATTTACTTACCAGGTAAGTAAATGTATGAATATACAATTTACTTACCTTTTTTCAGCTACTGACAGTTTCCTGCTAGTGCGATCCTCAGGCTGTAGACTTCAACGGGCACAAGATGGTGACTTTTTAAACATCCCACTCTTTCATGTGATTGGAGGATTTGAATTGTTTGCTTTAAATATATTGCAAATCAGCTTTTTCATGTTTTCAACGTATTTAGGTGTACAAACAGCAAGCTGTTTAACTAAACCAGCTTTCTAACACCAATAATGTGAAATAGGTCTGTCTAAAGCATGAAACCTTTTGAGGCTCAAGGTGGAACCATCTTAACTACATGTAGCTGTTGGCCAGTTACCGTGTGACACTTCTAGCAAAAAGAACAATATTTGCTAGCAAGATGGACTGAGTACTTTAGCAAGCTACTGAATAAGACTCAAAAGATTTAAAAAAATTCTTCTAGCAGATTTGATACTAGCCCCAATACAATATCGAATAAACAACTTTCCTAAAATAGTTGAGATCATTGAAGCAACTGAAATACTGAGCAAAGGGAAGTCACATGACTAGTAAGCAATCTATTCTGAGGTCATTAAACGACCAGGGCACAAACTGAGAGTGCTCTTCATGGGACAATAGAAGAGGCATGGAAAGCTGCTATAGTCAATCATGACTGATTTGTGATCAGCTCGTAACTTTCTTTAAAAAGGGAGACCCTGAGATGCGTCACAACTACAGAGGAATTTCATGACTACTTTTTCCTGGAAAAATCTGTGCGCTTGTCTTTTTTACTAGGTTGACATTATATGCACAAGGCTTCTAACTTGAGAACCAGTGTGCATTTTGTAGGGGAAAAGTTACACCAGAAATAACATTTGTAATAATGCAAATCTCAGAAAAATGCTTCAAACGAAAAATATTTCTGTATATGGTTTTTTACTAACTCACTCAAAGTGTTTCATGCTGTTAACCGGTCAACTTACTCAAAAATCCTACAAAAAAATGCCCTTTCTAGTCACTTTACCAGCCTAATCAATGTTCTACACACCAACTTAAAAGTTCAGTCCAGCTAAAGACAAAATGATCAAATCCATTCCTGGCCAACAATAGTGTTACACAGGGTTGTCTGTTTGATCCAACACTATTTTCTGTCTTTGTTACAGTTTCTCTTCAACATGCTTTTGGCAACTATGGCAGTAGGTACAAAGTAGGCTTTGAGAAAATCATTTCAAGGTAAACAATCACAACTCAGCAACAAAAACATGAAAGATGCTAGTTAAGCAACTCGCAATTGCTTATAGCACTGCCTTTGTTTCACACACTTGCGGTGATACACAGGAGATAGTCAGCAAATGTGTTAGAGCTATTAAAGTGCTTGAGCTTCATATAAGCATTAAGAAAATGAAAATGTGGTTCCAGCTGGTCACTAGAATACATGGCATTGGTCATAGTATTTAAATCAACAATGAACATCTTATCAGGGTGAAAAGACTCCAACATCTCTAGTCGACAATCACGAGCAACAACAAAATGGACAATGAGATAACTACTAGGTTTTTCCATGCTTTAACTTGTTTTAGATGACTAAAAATAAAATTGTGTTATAACAAGGCTTTGAGCTTTACAACCAAACTCTTGGTTTATCAGGCCTTCATTTTATCGTATTTGTTATATAAAGCAGAAACCTTGCCAGCATACAAGCTAGCTGCTTATAAAGTTAACACATATTTGATGAAACATCTACATAAGATTTCAAATGTGAGGTGGTGGAATTTCATATTAAATGAAGACATTCTAACACGAGCCAAGTTACCTAGAATGTATGAAATTGCATTGACAATAAAACCACACACTGATGATGACGATTTTGAGTAGCAAAAGCTACAACAAACAAGTAATTAAGGTTGAGGAGCTCTGTTAGAAACATATATTGTTAAACGAAGGAACCCTAACATGCAATACAGAACCGCTAGTCATTTCGGCACAAGGGCATGTTCTTCCAACTAGGCAACTTTAACCACAGATCTAACAAAGTAGGAATATTTCTGGTTCCAGGCTTTGCAATAATGCTCCAAAGACTATCTAAACCTCAAGATGAGTGCAATAAGCTATCAAGAAGAAATTTACATTGTGATATGTGCAGTGTACTAATATCTATGTAATTGATATAGGTATAATCTAGTAAAAACACTGTTGAAAAGTTCATGATAGTGTTAATAAGAATGACCAAGCTAAACTTTTCTTGGGCTTCTAAACTAGAAACAATAAGCTTGTCTTGTCACAAATCCAAATATTTAAGTGATGGAAAACATGAGCAAGAAACCCACCATCATCGATATAGCAGTATTTAGCCTTTAAACAAGGGCAAAAACCAAAAACTATATTCCTCCCAAAAAGAAATTGTAAAGATCAGCTGCATTTTCATTAGTCATTAGAGTATTGGCTGTGACTTGTACCTCAAGTGTGGCTTGCTCAAATAAAGTCAGCATTCTACATAAGTCATAAGAAAAAAAACACAGCATTGAAAATGGCAAACATTTTTGAGGTGAGTGCAACAAATTCTAAAGTCTTTGTAGAATACCTGAACTTGTGTAAAAATCACATTCTTTAGATCAAAAAACTCTAGAATGCTTGATGATTCAAAATTCTCAAGACTTGTTAAGTTGTATTTACTCCTAGTTTTTTTGTTTTTCATTTAGTTGGAAAAGCTTTGTTTTTGCTAGTGAAACATTTTTTGTCTATTGTTGTTACATCAAACAAAGTCAAGTTTTGGCAAAAATGATTTAAATTTATTTTCTGTACTAAAAATATAGGGATTAAAATCGAAAAAGAAAAGGACATTAGCTTTGAAAACAAACAAACATAAGAATAATATATTTGAGATTATTGTTATAGGTTGTAAGCTCGTTACCACAATTAAACACTTTAAAATAATTAAGAAAAAACTAGTTGTCATGTGAAAACAAACAAAAAAATGAGAAAACTTCTTGAAACCTATAATTGACGTGAAACTATCGCTTGCCATTGAAATTCCTTAGATGCACAGACTTGGAAATAACATTAGTTGGATTACTATAATTTATTTTGAACTATGATGAGATGTGGAATAAGTCAGGATGCTTCTTTTTAAATTTATATTCAATTATTAGAAGTGTTTTCTAAAGCTGGATCTTGACTACACGTATGTGCATTAAGTAGCATTTTTAATGAAAAGCAGGCAATAAAAAGTTTTTGGAGATTTTGAGCTAATGTATTGCCTGCAAAACTAAAATACAATCAGTGACCCAGTGGGCTTATTATAATGATTATTGAATTTTTTTAAATAATCACAACTGCTGTGTAATGTATGCATGCAAAGCTTCTGGAAGTAAGTAAAAAATCATTGATGGAAATTATAAATAAAAGAGAAGTATTAAGAGATCAGTAAAGAATATTGACATATAATTTTGTGCATGGAACTGTTCACTAAGTTTATTAAGTTTTCTTATATCAATAATATTTGGCACGCAATTTTGCAAGTAGGCCTATTTGTAATCAAACCAATGGCTGAAATATTTCAGTTGTTGTCTCCTCTTGATATTTTTTAGTTTTCCTTTTAATTCAGCAAGATGATTTTTATTGAGTTTATAATTTCTTATTCAACTTTGTTTTTGTATCAGGAAAATTACAGGAAAACCTAAAATAATTATAATGCAAATTATCTATATAGGTTTCTTTTAAATTTTTCTCCTATTTTTCTCAAAAAATATCATTGCTTCATTTTTGCAGGAGTCTGTAACTTCAAAGGTAAACAAAGACACAAATCGGTTGAAAGCAGCATTTGGAAGACAGCACAAAATTTATGATTAAGACAAATCCCTGTCTAGCAGCTATTTTAAAACTATGTTTTCACAATTTTGAGCATAACTAAATGAACATTTTGAAGACAAGTTTAAAAACAATGTAAACAACTACTGCCATATCTCAACAACCACCACATTAAAATTTATTGCAAAAATTATCGTTCTGAAGTTTTCAGAATTTTAAATCTGTAGATTAGGTTATTTAAGATCTAGAGCTATAAATCTTAATTATTAATAATCATAACTAATAACTACATATAGACAACCAGGAACTTATGCTAAATACAGGTAATACCCAACCAGCTTGATGCCAACATCTATGGCTAATGGTGATCAGCAATTGCAAAGCCTTCCGTTGTTTGTTGCAACTTATTTTAACATGGTTGTTGTTTGGTTGAACTAAATTCAGCGATGTTGAATGTTAAGGTTTTTGGCACTCAGCACCTATAGTCGATAACTCTAATTTCAAAAATAGTTAACAATGATCAACAAATCTCACTCAGATAACATCATTTTTTTGATCCAATAACAACTATTCTCTATATATTATGCAATTTTTAACTGCCCATTAAATACATTTCATTCTTACATACATGCATAGAGCTATTTCATCAGAGAATAGTAGTTTTATGAGGCAACAAGTAGATATCAACATCATTGCTCCAAAAAGAGTGAAAGTCATCGTGGAAGTTCAGAATCAAGTTTTCTTCTTACATGTATGTTGCTGATTTCATCATCTTTTGAACAGTTCACACTTTCTAAGATTCACCGTTTCTTGCAAGAAAATATCAAGCGCAAGGGTTCAATCGCATTTTGACCCAATTAAGGGTTTTAATTTTCAGTCACTAATTTTTCTTTAAAAAAACACGAGAGAAGCATGATTATTTGGCTTCAGAACAGTAAATAGTGATGGGCCCTTACACAACAGGAGGTAAGAGGGTTTTTTGAAACTGTTGAAAAGCCTGAAGCAGTCTGATTATATAAAGCCAACATGACTCTTCACTTTATATACAAAAGAAAAGATATACATATTAGTTTAGTTGGAAGCTTGTCAAGTAATATCGAGTCAGGGGCACTAAAATCTCTAGCGTCAAAAATATGGACAGCAGAGAAAGAATTTAAATAAGTCTTTTGTCAAGGGCAAGCAGAAAATTTCAACTTCATAATCAAAGTTACACTTAAAAGTTTCAAAATGTTCTTCACTTTTTCACATGCTTTTAGTTTTAAAAATAAAACTTGGTAGTCTTCATTATCAATCAATCAATCAATCAATCAATCGTATTTGATGTGACTAAATGAAAAATGTTTGATAAATTGTGCTTTGCGAGCCTCATTGTAAGTGTTTGGTGGATTTGTTTAAACAATTTCAACAACAAAAAAATGAAAAGAATAGTTTAAAAAAATGTAACCACTAATTTTTTTTAAAAAGATTTTGTTAAAGTTGTACATTAAATTTTTAAAAGCTAATACCAACACTGTTTGTCAGAATTTTTGGTTAATCTTTTGTCACTGTTAACCCTAGTAGGAAGATTTTCATTGCTCATTTCTAGCATTCTAATCTTACATAGTTTTCTGACTAAAGAAATATGTGCAAATTCCAACAAAACCTAGCTGCTTGTTTTGATGTTAGCATTCAGTGCATTATTATAAAGCTTTTGCTTATAATAATAATGCAAATTCTTTCAAACAAATGAAATTTTGAGCCAAATCTTAACGCTTTGGAAAGCCCGTTTTTATTTTTATTATTAAAATTAGAGCTTACAGAGAAGCTTTCCGACTAAAGATCAAATTGATATATTGAAAGAACATAAGACTACCTAAAAAAAGGAAAAGAACATCTTGATTTTGAAGGTTTTGTCGAACCTTTTGGTGTGGAAAATCAGACTTAAAAAAATTCAAACTTGAACTAACTCTACTGTGAGTAAAGCTATTTGAAACAAAATCAAACATCTGTTGAAGATGTTTTCAAGGTAGGTTCAAGTAAAACCCATATCATCAAGTAAAACCCATGATCTAGACTCTACATGTCTGAAAAACAACATGAAACAGAATCTCATATAAGGCAATCCTGCGTGACTGTATATTAAGATAGCAAAAATGGTGTCACCATTCTGGTAGAGATAAAATATTTTTCAACAGTGCTGAATTCAATTGTTAGTAACATTCTGAACAATATTTGATCTTTTTTAACTGAACTCGAAATTATTCGACTGTATTTTTTTGTGCACGAAACCCCAAAATCTTGGGGTAAAATCTAGCTTATGTATGATAGGATAACTCAAAATATAGGGTAAATCTAGCCACACTTGCTTTTCCATTTTCTAATATGTAAATTTAAATATATTTATTTCTTTCAATGTTGGTGCCTGTGTTTGTCTAGCTATTGCTATTTACATGTAAATCTTGAAATAAAGAATTGTTACTACAAAAGATTTTATGTCGAAGCCTCTCGTTCAACGGTCCAATGCTTTACCAATTCAGCAACACAAGTTTGATAGATTCATTAAGTGATATATGTCGTTATATGGGAGCAAAAATGTTACCGCTTTCTGCTACGATGCAGAATAATGTAGTAACATAATATAGCGGGTAGCTTTTACTAGTAAGTTCACTCAAACTATATCCATTCGTAAAAAACTTTATTTAAAAGCATTGTAGTTTGCTCATTGCAATAGTGATAACTTGATTAGAAATTTCAACAAAATGTATAAACCTATGTATAAACAAATTATATGTAGCAAGATGAAAAACTAATAAGACAATATATTGCCTACCATTTCTATCCTACAAACAGAAATTTTGATGTACAATGTAAGTATGGTGATCGATATACAAAGCTATCCTAACATGGTTTCCTTGCCACCATAATTTACTCATATGTTGTAACACATTATTTTACATTTTATCTGTAATTTCCATGGCAACAATACTTTTATTGATGAGATTCAATTTTTTTTAGAATTACTCCAAAACCTGAAAGCATTTAAAAAAATTAGCTTTTTTCGTATTAAAACCAACAATATGGTAATAAGAGACTTGTCTCACGGTACCAATCCGCAAAATCCAACAGAATTTTATCTCCAATTGACCTTGTTTAATTTTTTTTTGTTTAAAAAAAATGCATTATAATTTCTTATTTCTGACTGGAGCAGTTACGATAGGCTTTTGACTGCAGTTTTCAGGCAGTAAATAGTGCCTATTACAGATGTGCAAGGATTACGCATTACAGAGACTTGATCATTATTTTTGGAAAGCTATTTAACATGGATGCACTCGATTATTCAAGCTTCGCAAAAAGATTTGTTTGTCAAAAAAAATCGACCGGTTTGAAAGTGAAAAAGAGGATTTCAAGTCAGAAAAACAGTTGAAATGACAATGAAGATAAAAAAGATTAAAAAGCTGAATCATGTTGTGAGAGTGCGAGTAAAACAGCTGGCATTATAACATGGGATAATAGATGAATTCAAAGAAGAGCTCATTAAAAATCAAAATAATTACATTTTGATGACTGCTGGGCAGGAGTGTAAGTTGGATCTCCGAAACAGGCAAGTATATTTAATTATTTCAAGTTTTTCATAACATTAGCCATAATGAATGTTATAGATAACAAAACAACTAGATATAGCCTTTAAAAACATGACGATGCCTGGGAGCCTGGTGATGATGAAAATATTTAACAGGTTTTCGGTTTTGTTTTGTTTACGGGTGTTTTAAAAAAACATACTCAATTATCCCGTTAGTCCAACAATCTTTTTTTAGTAAAATGATTTCAAGAAGCAAGTTTTAAATGATTTTAAACAGCTTGAATTTTGCTGAAAAATCTGAAGATTTTGCTAGTGATAAATTATTCAAGCTAGGAACTACACTTGCCATGCTATGCAACTGATTATCACATGTTTGCTTTCTGGTAAATTTATATCTATAGATGAAAGCATACTGGGTTGAAAAAGATGGTTCAGCTACTAGTATATTCCTTCTAAAATATCTAGATTTAGAATAAAGTTATTTGCTCTCTTTGATGCTGTTTGTGGTTATGTGCACCAGTTGACTGCATTCGTCGTTGATGAGCAAGAGCAAGTTGTATGCACTGGTAGAGGATTAAAACCACAATATTTGCAAATTGGTATGCTAGCTTTTCAACTGCTTTATTGCTTTGTATTGCTATCTATTGTACATCCATTTGCTGAAATTTTGTTTCACATTGGTAAGAATACCAATGTGAAACAAAATTTAGAAGACAAAATTTTGTTTCACATTGGTATTCTTACTTTATATCACAGAGCACCCACCTAATCAATAAAATCGGTTCTCTTAATTTTCTGCAAACTATTAGTCTATGAACTGTTGTTTCTGATGGTATTAAAAATCTCGCTTCTCGTATTTTGCTGCCTCACTAAATGTGTGAATGCAGGTACACATTTTGATTCTTTTTGTACACAACCAATCAATTTTTGCTGTAAACTGAAGCAAACATGTATATCTCTGCTATGAGTTTGCGTGCTACATCATCACATAAATCTTTAGCTTCAAGAAATTCATAAAAATATACCAGCCAAAAATCATAAATACAAATATTTAGAACTCTGACTGTACAATATTTACTAGCTGGCTGAAGAAAAAATTCTCAGCCAGTAGAAAAAATATTCAGTTTTTCATTACATAATCGATCATCTATAGCTTCGTGCCAATTTGCATGTAAGCTATATCAAAGTTTAAGCAGCTAGGTTGGGCATCGGTATGGCGGTATGAGCATTTTGAAAATGTGCATCCACAATGCATCAGAGCTTTTAACACCTCTTTCAAGGCATTTCGACCAACAGTTTTTGTGCAAAATGTGGTAAACCAATAAATCAATGCTAGTATTTTTATACAACTATGTCATATAAATTGAATAATTAAAATTTTTTAGTGAAATTGGCATAATAATGTAAAAATTTGATAACTTCAACACATTGGGATTTGTGCTGTGAAGTATTTGTGAGCTGTCTAAGTTGAAAAAAATATCAGTTTTCTGAAAAATATGTTAACTTGCCTGTGCATAGTAATTTATGTATCTACCACATTTTTTATATAAGTTACTGCAGCTTTTATGCATTCAGTTTGAAGGCTGTAATCAAATCTATTTTGCTCGGTATGCTAGAAATTTCCCAGCCGTAAGTACTTGACTGGGAAGAAGTTAACTATCTTTTAGAACATTGTCAACCTAATTTTAAGAAAAGCCCATCCTTCTTCACCTTCATTATTACTTCTTTTGGTTTTTGTATAACCAATAATTGCAAAAGTAAAACAAACAAAGTCTTCATGTGAATCGCTTGTCGATAAAAAAGGTATGTGAAGTATAGTTCAAAGTTCATGAAAAAAAATGCTGATTAGGCGTTGTTTTAAAACTAGAAGTTTATCGATGTTTTTGAAGCAGGTTTTCCCAAAAAAGCTTACAAGATACTATTATAGGATAACACATTATCATACTGTCCCCACTAGCCCACCAGGTTTGTGTAATATTTTACTAGCATAAAAATGCTTTCAAAGATAATCATTATTCAAAGATTCAAGATATATGGTTTTTGCTTGCGCTTAACCAATACAGAGTTGGAACAAGATTCTCGTGAACATATACAAATGACATAATTTTATTTACAGAGCTTAAAAAAATATAAAGTCTGAAAATTGTGCTTGCAGTAAACATAATAACAATCTTTGACTGTTATAGCAAAGAAGATTTCAAATGAGTTGTTAAATAAAAGATTTGGTCACTAAAATCAGAAGACTGCTCTCTGACAAAAGTAATAACATTTGAAGTTCAAAGTGTTCACAGATGTCGTCATGAAACAGATGACAATTATTGAACTCTGACTGTTAAAATTATTAAAAACTAATATATAATTAAATTAAAATAATAAAAAATACTTATTGTGTTTCCATATTGTACAGATTAAAGAATATTTTATGACAATATCAGCAACAACATATAACAAAGACAAGGAAAAGGTAGCGTTTTTAAATGATCATGTTACTGTTTTGCTGGCAGATGCTTTGTGAAAGGAATAGTGCATAGATATGGCATAGTGAAAGGATTTGTGGGATTCAGTCATGTTTCTATCATCTCACATACGATAATTAAACTTACAAACATGAGTAGATGAAAGTTTGGAACTTTTTTCTATTTCATATTTTTTGGTGCAATTATGGTTTTTTAAATTTATTTACTCAAAGTGTTAAACATGCTGAAATATAAATATATTTTTATTTACTAAAAATTTGAATATTATATGCCTTACAAGTAGTGGGAATTCAAATGGAAAATATGTGCGGTAACCTCTGTTGATTGTTTCTAGTTTCCATGACCAATGCCTTCAACTACCATTTTGGATGAACAGAGGCACAAGTGGATCATTATTTAGAGCCATATTAAATAAGTAACGAAATGGACTAGACCTATAGCATCTTTGCCATATTTAAACCTTGTACAACATATGATCCAATTTGAAAAAAAATTAATAACTCCAAAAACTTTGTCAAATTTTGAGCCTGCTGTTCCATGTGTTAACAATTTTGCAGCTTATCAAATCACCATCCTTATCTCAGTTACTAGGTAAGTGCTATTATATGGTATTTTTGTTTCATTCACCTTGGTTTCCACATTCGTATAATTTTTTTTCTGTTTCAATTCAAACCTCGCTTTCTCAATCATTTTTTACTCACCACCATCAGTTATTGTTAAGATTTTTGATGCATATTAAATCTGATTTTACCGTAGATGCGGCTGGTGTCATTGAGTTTTTAGTAATAAAAAACGTAATAATTCATAGTTTTATTCAATTATTTTATAACTGAATTATATACCTTAATTCTAAACTATAAATATAAATTCTAAATGTTTGAAATTCAAATTAAGGATGAGAAGTGTAAAATCAGGTTACCTCAAAACACGCTATGCTGCTTTTTATCTCACCATTTGTTATGACAACATTATGCATTAACTAATAAATACTTCACATAGCTTACAAGCATGCACATGAATATAGCTGTTGTGCAGCATGTTTAGTATAATGTCTTTGATGTTGAGTTTGGTACTAACTGAATTCATTATAACTAATTACAATCAAACTATTTTAAAAGTAATAAAAAATAACTTTTTATTTGCTTAATTACCAATTGCAATAAAATAGGGTGCATTCAGAAAATAATGCGTGATGATTTAATACTGGTCTATCTTTTTTATAATTTGTAAAATTTCATCAATGCTTGAAATCTTCTCTACGGTTTTATATTTCAGTCCAAAGTTTTCTGAGGCAGCAATGCAAAGGGTGGGTATTAACATCATTACTCCAAATGGATGAAATTCAAGATAGTAGTTTAGCACTACAGTGTCTTCTTGTTGACTTTTGTAGAACTCGGCAATCTTATGTCTTCTGGCAAATCGACGATCTTGAATACCTTCAACACGTGTATGGTTATGAAGACTTACTGGTCCTCGCCAAAAAAATTTACGACCGGTAATGTCCAAAAAATATTGCTGGTCAATGTAGCCGACGCCCTTGTTTTCTGGAACTGCTACTTTCATTTTAGAATCTAAATCCAACGGTCCTTCAACAAACAAAAGAGGAGTGCAGTTGATAGGCTCTCTGACAGTCAGTTTTGATGTACCATTTATCTCTATCACGTACAACAGCTGGTTAACGCCGTTAAAAAAACCAAAGTAGTTTGATGATGTAGAGCTTAAATTACTAGCAATTTTCCGGACATAAAATAGGGCAGGATATACATCTGCTTTAAGTGAGAAGTTGGACAGGTAGTCTCCCGTCACAGACTCAGAAATATCAGGTAAAGCTATGGTTGGTCTCATAGCACAAAAGTCTGTAAATCCTTTGTCAACTAACCCAATCATTATCAGCTTTCCAAGCAGAGAAATTCCGACCCGGTCATCAACATTGTGTTTGAATTTGCTCAAAGAAAGTGCTTTGCATTGTGTCGTATGATTTTGTGTGAGTGTAGCTACTATGTTCCTATAGCTTCCTTCACATATTAAAAAAGTTCGATTGAAATCACCTCTGAGAGGTTGTTCTGTCAATTGCAGATCTGTATAGGTTCCATGTCCGATAACTTTACCGCCTGGTAAAATAAAATCTGTTGTAGAAAACGAGCCTTGTCCTACAATCCTCATCACAAGCGTGCTATCATTTTTTGTCTGCAGGGTTGCAACATAGATGTCCCGTTCTACAACGCATTCGAGGTGTAGCACAGGTCGGTCATTGTTATAAAGTATTTTGAGCTTTAGTATGTGTGTTCCACGGTTTTTTGGCTTCGTTGAATTCATGTAAACTGTCTTCCATTGAAAGACGTTCAATTGATCCATAGCTTAAAACACTTTAAAAAGTTCAATTGGTCAAAAGTATAATAAAAAGTTAGAATTAAAATTTGAAGAATCTCAAATATCCACAACAATCCATCAATTTGGTAGCCATTCATTGGACCATTTGTTTTTAGCATTTTAGATTTAGGCCAATTTATACTTGAATAACGAAATTAAAGTTGCAATTTATCATTATGTATGTTTGATCCATTAAACTCATTAGATTGATTTTACTGAAGAGAATAAAAAAGGCAATTTATACATTTTTCGTGTCAAAAATCTTCAAACTAAATTGCCTTATATTGAAAAAGGACTCTTACTTTAGCTTGAAAGTTGAACTGCAACAAAATTCACATTACATTTATGTAGTATCAAAAGACTCGCCATGTCTTACTCTGATATATTGTAGGTGCAAAATATGTGGAAATGTGATTACAAGCTCTTGAAAACTAAAAAACAAACAGTTATCCACGGCCATCCTAAAAATGCTGCAGGTTAGAATCCCTTTCCAAAACGCATCCAATGGGATGTAGGTAAACACTGATGGCTTCTGTTTACACTTTCATGCAACATCATTCATCAAAATATTTTTACAAGCGTACTTCAGGCATTCAATAAAACCATGTCTATTATCCTTAACCATCTATTTTATTATCATTGCACAGCTGTCACTTTAGGCACTGATATCTCAAAACCTAGCTTGAAAATTACTCTATTTTTTAAACCTTTGCTCGAAGTAGTGCAAACCATCCTTCCATAAACAAGAGGAGCCGGCGGGTGACCTGTGATAGTCAGAAACTCCTGCAGAAATTGTTCACGCCTTCATAAGTATGAGTCACATAGTCAGATTAAGACTAGATGATTAGACCAAGCTAAAACAAAATTGTAAAGTAGTGAGCAACTATTTTTAATAAGGGCTTTCTGGTAGAACATGAAGTGTTTGTCATAAACTAGTGCTATGAGACGATTTATGGTGGGCCTTGTATCGGCCTTTTTATTCACGTGATGACATCACGTGTCAAAACAATAACAACGCCAAGTTCAGTACATCATCAAAATAAAGGGATTCACTGTTCGTTTTTGAGCTTTTAAGAGCTTGTAATCACATTTCCACATATTTTGCACCTACAACACAACAGAGTAAAACATAATGAACCTTTTGATATCAACAAACTATAATTTAAATTTTGCTGCAAGTCAACCTTTACAGTAAGTGTTGGACAAAACACTACAAAATATGCAACATTTCATTAGCATAAATATCAAAGTAGGGAGTAAAATAAAATATGCAAATAGCTTTGCCATAAATCTTATCTAAATTTATTTGTGGAAGTAATCTTTTTTATTTCTTTTTGTTTCTCCTGTTGTTAGTATTTTTTCTGTTGCCATCTCACCGATGAATTGTTGAAGCGCTCCTTTAAGTTGTCAAATTTTGTGTTGCATTTTTAGGCCATCGCTTATAGTTTTTTTGTGAAATGCCATTTTATGCGTTCATTGATACATGTATCAAAAAAAATTTTGCTGATCAGAGAAATATTGATGTCTAAGATACCCTGAAAGTACTCAGCCCTATGGTTCAGAATCAAATGATCTGGTGAAACGATGACTTCCAGTTAGGCCAGAACTTGTCGAGTGAATCTGCTTTTTTATCAACAAATGTCTGCACATAAAAACAGCACAAAAGTGGTTTAAAAAAGATTGTCAGGCTTGATTCTCCTGAATTAATACTATCATTGAGTTGCAAACACCCAACAAAGCTACTCAAGTTAGCAAAGTTTGTAAGTTATGCACGGAAAAGTTATTCCTATTTTTTTACATAAATACCTCAGCTTGAGTAAAGATCACATTCTTCAGATCCAAAAGGTTCTCGAATGCGTCTTGACTCAAAATTTTTACAGTTTATTAGTTTATATTTACATATAATTTAATTATTGTTTTTCATTTATTATAAAACAGTTCTGTTGTTTTTGATTGTGAAAACATTCTCTGGCTAGTTTTGTCCCTTAAAAAATAATTAATGGTTTGGTAAACTACATTTGAATTGCTTTTTTGTTGTTAAGAATATGAAAATTAGAAACGATAATAAAATATATTTAAAAAAGCTGTTAAATGTTGTTTGCAAGTTGCCAAAATCACTCTTGTAGAAATAAATTGAAATAATTGTAACTGACATGTAAAAACGAAAAACACGAACTAAGATATATCTTGAAATCTATAAATGATGTAAAATTAATATTCAGCATTGACATTCTTTAAATTCACAGACTCAGGCGTGGCATTAGCTGAGTTGGAATAATTTATTTTGAACCATGACATAGATGTATATTTACATATGTACATGTATGTGCACTACACATAAGTAACATTGCAAACAGAAGGCAGGTAGTAAAAAGCCATTGAAGATTTTGAGTTATTGTGTGGCCTGCAAAATTGTAGTGGAATCAATGACCTAATGACGTTATTACAAATAGTTTAAATCATTTTTAATCGAAAGGATCAATTTGTTGAAAAACCCCTAGCAACATGGTATCATGTTCACAAGTGGTAGATAAACCCCTAGCAACATGGTATCATGTTCACAAGTGGTAGATAAACCCCTAGCAACATGGTATCATGTTCACAAGTGGTAGATTAAACTAATCCTGAAAATACTCATAATTGACGTAAAATGATATTTCGATTCTGAAATCTCATTTCAGAATCGAAATATCTTCTGAAGAATCTTCGAATCTTCTGAAGCTCATCTTTTTATATGAATAAAATTTGGCACACAAATCTGTAGGTTGACCTATCTGTAATCAAGCCAATCACTGAATTATTTTAGTGGTTTCCTCCTCTTAATATTTTTCAGTATTTCTCTACAATCAGAAACATTATTTTCATTGTTTTCTTCTGTTTTTTTATTCAATTTCCTTTTTGTTTTAGGAAAACTACAGGAAACTCTAAAATAAATCTAACACATTTTATGTAAATAATCTGCTCTAATATTTCTAAAATTTATCAATTTGATTGAGAGAAAATGTTTTGTTTTTTTTTAAATTTTTATTAGCACATGCGTAATCTTTCTAGAGTCAATTACTTTAAAGGTGAACAAAGGCTACAAACTGGGTAAAAACAGCCATTTGGAAGACAACTCCAAATTCATGGGTAGGAAAAATGCTTGTTGAGCAGCAACTTAAAAATGAAACTTCTTTATATTTAAGAACTGAATAAAACTCTTGAAGATTTAAAAACAGTGTAACAGATTACTGACATACCCCAACAACCGCTGCATTAAAAATTATCACAAAATTATTCTTTTTAATTTTTCTCAGATATTAATGCTGTAAATTCAGATATTTCAGATTCATAACCTATGAACTTGATGAATAATAATAATAACTAATAACTACTTATAGACAGCCAAATAATTATGGTAATGACTGAAAAAAGCCAAACAACATGTTTAGAGAGCCTACTTTCAATTTTCAAGTGCTTAATGAAGCATCAGATATATTATTACAAAATCTTAAATACTGTGCCAGCATTAATATATAGTATTCGTAAAATAATACAAGTAATTTGTTATAGAAGACTTCACAATCAGAATATTCATACTAATTCACTTAGTAGGAGATCTGATGTATGATTTTTGTTATTAGGAAAGTGCCATATAACTGTCTAAATAACTTATTAGAATTACTCGAGGTTATGCAGTAGCTTTTGAAATGGGTATCAAACTGATGGATTACGCGAGTTCTTGACTACAGAAAGAAAAATGTTGAACACTCTGACTATAAATATATTGCCAAGTTTTTAAAGCAAAAACTCAAAAATGCGACTAAATCTACAGTGAGAGAGACTACAACAAGAAAATCCAAAAACTTCTGAAGATATGTGTATGTGTTGCAAACGAGATGATCAAACAAAGTCCTGCAGCTGCTTGTACTGCAATCAAAACTTCCCAAACTACCTTTGTTTCTCAATAAATGTCACGTCGTAACCAAAAATAGTTGACTTTGACAGAACCTTCTATAGATAAAAGAAATCTATAATATCTGCAATTTAAAAAAAAACTTTTTGCTTGTCATAAGGTAGTAAAAAAGCCGAAAGGGAATTTCAATTAGTCCATCCAACTTGACAGTTACTTCGTATTTCCAAGTGGGACCCATCATCTAAACTGTCACTGTTTCACTGTGCAGCATGATACAAAATCTTCCCCAAGGCCATCCTGCCTTTGAGTAACTTTATATTAAAGTAGAAAGATAGCCTTACAAGTCTGGTGGAGACAAAATTAGTTTCAATTGTGCTGAGTTCATTTGTTAGTAATTGCATGAGAATTATTATATATCTTTAACAGATCTCAAAAGGATTGAACTGTCTGTTACTGCTTGCGCGACGAAACCCAAAATTCCTAGAATGAGATAATTTATGTGTTTTGTCTATACAACAACTAGACCAACTAAAAAATTGTCTTTTAGCCTTCACTCAGTTTAAATATCAAACTAGCTTGTCAACACACTACAACACTTGTCATTCCTTATTTTCATTACCTCATCCACCATCCACCTCTACTGGTGACAAAGGATGGGTTGCCTATTGTATGTCATCTGCATAGAATTACTTGCCAATTTGGTTAAGGAAAATAGATAGTCACAATGGTTTTAGGGCTGCTTTGTGTAACTCCAACAACGCTTTTTTCCCATTCACCTATAAAGCAATATATATTTTTTTAATTTGTAAACTAATATACAATTTAATGTATGTAAATTTATGTATATAATAATATATATCAGTGTCTGTCGGTTGTTTAAACAGTAAGGATTAAAATCTGGCAATGAGAGTTCTATATTGGAACTCAGAACCTCCAGAATACTCTGCAGACATACCACCTACATGTAACTATCAATATACTGCGTGTCCAACTGGCTATACAATGGATTAGTTGTGGTCATACTCATTAAACTAGTGCTGACTGCATAAGGGATCATGACACAATTTTTACTCTGAATGTCGGCTTATATTGAAATAACAGCTTGTATTTTGAAAAAGATTTAGGCTAGTTTAGGTTGCCCAAACTCAATGTGTAAATAAACTCTATCAAAAATTTATTGTTACATGTATATCAGAAACTTTATTATCTTAAATTGCGTCTCTTTGTGCTACATAATAATATATTATGTAGCATAAATAGATGCTATATAAAATAATATATTATATTACATGATACTATGTGGTATGTTGTAACCTTGAATTTTATATCATTTATATCGCATTACAATAAATAAATATATATTATATACTTGATTTTATTAAATCAAATTTTATTGTACTATATTCATGTTTCACTGTATTATATGATATAATACAACATCATGATTTATTTTAATAAAGTTAATTATATCAAGGTAAATATTATTACATTATTTCATGGTCAGTTCTCATAAAATATTTAATGGTCTACACATTAGAATTTTTTTAAAAACATGACAGAATTTCTATTGGGCACCTTTATTTAGCTAAATTAGTCTTAGTCACCAATTTTTATACGTGTTTGGTACAAATTATTTTGCAAGCATGTATATATGTTTCAATACAATAGTGAGTGTATTTGCTGGTTTATTATGTACAAATCTTTAGCTATGGCTCAGGTTTGAGATCTAAGGTTGTCAAAAGCAAGACTCAAACTTGCACCATGAGTTGTAATAAACAGACAATTTGTTACCATCCTATGCGACCGACTTGTAATGTTTGAGAATAACTAAGCAGACATTTGGTATCATTAATTATTCAGAACCTCTGATGAGTCATCATGGACATTAGACTGCCTAGATACTAGATAATATGTTAGTTTGTGAAATGTCAAACTCTTCACTATGTAAACCTAAATTATGGTATGACAAAAACAAAGGTTTTATAGATTTTTAAGCAAAGGTCAGGGGTCTTCAGTGCAAACAGCAATTTTGCAGTTCATAAGCAACTGAAAATTCTTTTGTAGCAAGTTCCTAAAACTATACGTAAGAAACACATAACTGGGAGTATATATACTCCCATATATGGTCAAAATTGATGTTCACAGAAAACAGCAAAAAGATTCAACCATAAAATAACAAAGATGAGGTGGTATCAGCTAACAGTGCATAAAAGACTAACTTGGTGCAATAAAAACGGAAATCAATTGCAAAGAATGAAGAATCAGATGAGCAAATATAATAGAACTGCACATACTAATGATAGTATTAATCAAATGAATTGTGAATAAGGATAACTTTATAGCTCTTAGTAAAAAGCAACCCCAAACTAGAAGAGATGCTATGAATGAAATGTGAAAACAAGCGTAACAAAACATCAGTAGTCAGTAGATGAGAGGCATACAAACTAATACTACTGAAGGAGAACTTATAGATGTTTAGACTTCATCATGCCCAGTTAAAATGTGTGAAAACATGGAAACATCATGGAAACTTGTAATGGTTTGAGACATGATAGTTCATAATTCAAATGTTTTGTCATGCAATTTACAACCTTAAAAGAATTAAAAAAATCTATACATGAATGAAAGGAAGTATGTGCTAAATCAATCAGGGCAATAAGTTTATCATGACAAAAGTAAAATCGAAGAACAATATTCATGGTCAAAAATTAAGCAATACAATGAAATAAAATGGAGGTAAATAGCAAACGTAAGGCCATGTCAAGATTGATCTCTATCAGTATTACTGATAACTAACAAAAAGCTAACATTAGCTGTTTATTTGATAGTATTAGATTGGTAACCAAACACAAAATACACTGTCATGAAATTTTTACAAATTGGGCAAAGTGAGGCTAAAAAAACACAGCCTGAAGTGGGAAGTCAAGGGTCAAAGTAGGTGGGTGTGTTCAAATAATTTTAAGAGGTTGTGTAAAATGATTCATTTGTATACACATTTGTATAGATGTATGCATTGGCTAAAAGGCTGCTTATATGCAGAAAACATAGGCCTCGATTCGGTCAAAATAATCGTGGAGACGTAATGCAAAGGAGGATTTTATTTATTAGGTCAAACATGAGCTTTGACTGCAGGAACTGCGAGGTCACTGATGTTTTTCACATAAAAACATATCTACCAAAGCACAGGCTAACCCATTACAAAAAGCATGATTATTGCTACATCTTATCATGAGCAATATATGTAATTGACAAGATTTTCATCCCCTTGCAATGTGATTAATTTAGTTTATAGCAAGTATTTTGGTTGGAAAATAACTCTATTTTGATTGGCGAGCTAAACACGTGAATAAAAGGAAACTATCATTAGCTAAAGGGGATGAAGATTGTCACCGTTAAACAAACCCATAGTGAACAAAGATTATGTAGAGTTGGAAGTAATCAAAAACTTTTAACCTGCTGCCCGCCAGTTTTTCTGAATTAAATTGCCATTGCACAAACTAGCTCTGAAATGAGCAGTTATTTTGGTAGAGTAACAATTCTTTGTAGTCTTGTCAAGTTTTAGAACTCTAAAATCTAAATAATTAAGTAATAAATAATAAATCTAAATATTCTGTCAATGTATGGTCTATTAACTTGCTTGACAGCGTGATATGCTAGGTTTAATAAAGTACTACAACGTTATTTAGACCAACAGCTGATTTTATTAAAGACTTTCAGAGCTAGTAGTATGTAGTACAAAGTAAAAACAAACAAATTTAATACACACTTGCTATAAATGCACCTATAAAACCCTAGATTTAAGATAAAACACACTACTTTTGAAGTGTTTCTTACTATAATGTTAACATAGGTGTTCATTTGCTCTGTGTCATTTGCTCATCACACTGTTGAGATAATGACAAAAAGGCAACCTGGTAAAATGAACAGTTCGAATTATTGCATAGTGCAAAAAGGTGCAAAAAATAGTGCAAAAAATAGTGCAAAAAATAGTGCAAAAAAGTTACATTTTAACCTTTTTGAAAGTCAATCGCTGCCAGCAAATACCAGGAACACTTTTTATGTTTTCTCTAAAAATGACTTGTTTAGGTAGTAAGTATTGTAAGTGTAAATATGATAAAGAAATCTTATGTACGTGTAAATGTAGAAGTGAAGTTAAGTCGACATGACAGAAATAAAAATAGTGGAAAAGTCTACAACTGTTTCTCTAAGCTTCGTTAATAAATGACTGAAAAAGACTAAAATGAGCGGTCGATTACCTTTGCTGAAGACCGAATGTTATGTAACATTAAAGTTTACTGGTCAATCTAGTAAAAGTGTACTCTTCTATACTTTTGCAAGTGTGCTGATACAGTATGTAAAGAGAACTTGAAAGTACTCTTATAGATTTCATAATGTTTGTGATAGTATCTTTTTTAGTTTTTAAAAATAATGCAAAAATGTATGTATGTTTGTATGTATGTCATTCCCGTTATAGCTATAGCACACACTGATTATTTAATTTGTGAAATTCAACTACTGCATCTGGAGTCAAACCCAACTCTTGTTATAGGGACAAATATGATGTCTCTATGGGAGAATCTTTGACATTATCTCTCCTTTCGGTCAGATAAAAAACCGTGCGATATTTCATTTTTACATTTGTGTCAGGATTGAAAGGTACCAGTATCATCGTATTCCAAGTTTTGGTTGGCTGCTTCTGGGGAACAGTAACCTGTTCTATACACAGATACTTCTATGCAAGAGTTCGTATTATTCGATCTACATTTTGAGCACTTTTATTTGGTTTTCTCAGTTCGTATTAATTGTAGTATTACCAAATCATATTTTATTGTAATCGTTGCAAAGCCGACTGAATTTAGCTATTACTTGCTATTACTATTATTATCACATTTATCATCACCTTTTTATAGTTGTTTTATTTTTTTAATTTATTTGACCTGATCAAAAGATTTTCCTCATGGTACAAAGTTTAAAAGTTGTCTGACAAAGTTTGAAAACTTTTACAGTTGTTTTTATTTTCTCTTCCAACTTATTTCAATTACAAAAAACACTTTCTTCATTTGAATCATTGAATTCCTTATTCCTAATGTAATTTGAAAGTTAGAATGGCAAAAACTGCTATATGTTAAATACAAATAAATTTTCTGTCGAAAGACTTTTTTATTACCCGGGAAACGCCGGGTGGTACGGCTAGCACTAAAGTCATTGTAGGTACCCACAGTTACTAAGGTTAACATAGTATTTTGGTACTGATTTTAATGATGATGATTTTTAGCAACATAAGAACAGCCTAGTTTAGTGGCTAAATGCAAGTTCACAAGCAGCATTTGCGATTTTTTTGAATATCGATCCAGCAAAAGCGAACTTTTAATTATAAAAGTAATTATATAAAGCTTTATAAAATGACCATGATTTTCTTTAGCAATCTGTTTATGCCTATAATAGCCTGCAATACTTTACATGCCAACACTGACGCAAACTGAAATAATGTAAATGTTTACCAAATAATTTTTGATCATAATCATAGCAAAATAGACAAAATTCAGCCATTAATCTCTAATAATTTCACACTTAAACCCTTGTGCATTCTCATTTTTATTTCATTTCAATAAAAACATTTCTTTTAAGTTATGAAATTCTAAACTTACAGTCGTTTGAAAACCTTCACAGGTGTTTTATTTATCTTTAGTTTAGTTTTCCTGCACATAACCGATTTTTCATAATATGAAGTTTAAAAGTTACAGCTGTTTGATAAAATTTTAAAACGTTTACAGTTGTTTTTATTTTTCTCTTAATTTATTTCAACTACACAAAACACTTCTCTCATGATGTGTAGTTTGAAAGTTAGAATGGCAAATGTTGTTATATGTTAAATACAAATCAATTTTCTGTATAAATACTTTTTATTAGCTGTGCACTGTCGGGTAGCTCAGCTAGTATGGATATTTAAGTGCTTTTCAAAAACTTTAGTTAAATTAGAAAGTAAGATAGTGATGTAGTGATAACAGCAACAAATAAGCATGATAAAAAATGAGCCTGTGCGTGTCAATGAGGTAATGGAAAATACTCGTCAATAAATGATCGTTAAAAAATAATAGCAATGAAAGTGAACGAAAGAGTTGCTATTAAAATTTTCATGGAAATATTGTCCAATTTGCAGTTTTACTTCAGAGTTGTAACTCATGTATTTTGTAACACAATGAGAAAGAGATTTTCGAAAGTTTAGTCAATAAACATGCCAAATAATAAGCTAAACATGAACAATACACCCATTGAACATGAAATGGGTTTTCAACTTTAAAGCTATCAAAAATTATTCAAAATATTTTAAGTTTTTATTTTCACGCTTGACGCTTGCAAGGGTTCCTATGTACGGGAGTGTTGACCAAGTTCATCAACTTTTTTTCTTTTAATAATAGTTGGCACACAATTTTAAAGTAGGCCCGTCTGTGATTAAACCAATTGCTGAATTTTTTCAGTTGTTGTCTCATCGTGATATATTTACTATAGTTCACTATAAAAAATCTTCACTTTAAAATTGCCAGGCAGCAAGTGAATTTTCATCAGTGTTATGTTTTTTGTTATTTAACTTTGTTTTTGTCTCAAGAAAACTACGCGAGAGCCTAATATAATTCTAACACAATTTAACCAAATAATTTTGCTTACATTTTTTTTGAAGTCTACAGTTTAAGTTTAATAGAAATATGTTTTGCCTTGGGTAGCACATCTATCATTTTTTTCTTGAGTCTACAGTTTCAAAGTAAGATAATAATGCGAACCAGTTAAAAGCAGCATTTTGAGGACAACTCTGGATTTATGAGTCGGGAAAATGCCTTTCAAACAGTTATTGGATGGGATATTTAAAATGGGATATTTTTATATATTTTAAGCATATTAAAAAAAAATTCCAATAAAAGTTAAAAAACAATTTGACAGATTATTGCTATGTCTCCAGAACCAAAGCATTAAAATTTATCACAAAGACTCTTCTGAAATGCTTGTCAGAATTTCTAAGGAGTAGATTCATTCATCAGGATCCATAGCCTTTGAGCATGATGATTAATAATCATAACTACAGATAGACAACCAAACATTTATGTTAGGACTAACTGACTGAAAACAGCTCACTACCCTGATGAAACATAAAATCTACCTCTGTTTTTATTTGACTTTTCAAACTTAGACACAATTTAAAAAAGAAGTGGTGAAACTGCCACACTTTTTTCACATTCAAATCCGTAAAAACATGTTTAGACAATCAAACATCAATGCTTCAATTGTTCATGTTGTATGAATATAAAGAATTTAAATACCTCAACTCAGTTATACCAGGACTTTTAGCACTTGAACCTTTTTTAGTATACATTTCAGTATTCATCGTTCTGTTCTTTCTTTACCAATTACACACTAACTTTGCCAAATATCCATGATTAATAGTAATCAGTGATAGCCGAGCCTTTCGATGCTTTTTGTGATTTATGTTCACATGGTCGCTGCTTGGTCGGCTTAATTTCAGCAATATGAAATTAGAAGCTGTAGAATTTTAAAGTGTTATTATTTTAGAACCTAAACTTACTAACTTTAATTTCTCAAATACTTAGACATGATTTACAAATCTCAATAAGATTACATCTTTATTTCATTCTACTTTGATTTTTTTTCTTTTTAATTTGCAATTTTAAACTGCCTAATAAATACCTTGCATATCTTACATACATCCGTATTGCATCACATAATAATAGTTTTATGAGGCAACAAGTAGATATCAATATTGTTACTCCAAAAGAGTGAAATTCATCATGGCAGTTCAGAACCAAAGTGTCTTCTTACGTCAATGATTTTATTTGCCTTTGACCGGTTCACATGCATGTTCTAAAATTCACCATTTCATTCAACAAAAATAGAAGACAGAGCTGTTCAATCACGGATTGACACAGTTTATAAGTTTATAAACACAATGAAGAAGTGTAATTACTTGGCTCCGCAGCAGGAAAATGTGATGCGCCTTTCAACAACAGGATATATAAGGGTTTGTTGAAACTGATGAAACGCCTGAAGCAGTCTGATGGTACAGACCCTACGTTACTCTTCACTTCATGTACAAAAGGAATTGTATCTGCATGATTTAAGTGGGAAGCTTTTTAAGTGATCTTCGTTCACGGTTACTAAAGTCCCAGCATGACAAAGATGGATGGCCAAGAGTGAATGTAAATGAGTCTTTTGTGAAGTGCAAGCAAAAAAATCAACTTTATAATCAAGGTTATGTCGGAAGACTATCAAAAAATATTTTTTCTGCAAGACAAATTGTGACATTTTGTGATTGTTGCTACGATGCTGCTGGAACTTTCAAGCAAACTGAACCAGAAACTTGACTGCAATTTATTTTTTAAAAGTTTCATTTGTTAAGGCTAAAACTTTGTAGTTTCCACGATCAATGATATTCCATCTGATAAAATAAAATATGTTGAATAAAATGACCTGTTCCTTTAAAGGCTTCCTTGCGAGTGTTTAAAGAATATCCGACTACAACTTAACAACCCGACACAACTTAGCGATATGACACAGCTTAGCAATATGACACAACTTAGCAATCTGACACAACTTAACAATTTGACACAACTTAACAATCTGACACAATTTGACACAACTTAGCAATCTGACACAACTTAGCAATCTGACACACCTTAACAATCTGACACAACTTAACCATCTGACACAACTTAACAATCTGACACAACTTAACAATCCGACACAACTTAACAATTTGACACAACTTAACAATCTGACACAACTTAGCAATCTGACACACCTTAACAATCTGACACAACTTAACCATCTGACACAACTTAACAATCTGACACAACTTAACAATTTGACACAACTTAACAATCTGACACAACTTAAACATCTGACACAACTTAACAATCTGACACAACTTAGCAATATGACACAACTTAACAATCTGACACAACTTAACAATCTGACACAACTGAACAATCTGACACAACTTAAACATCTGACACAACTTAACAATCTGACACAACTTAGCAATATGACTCAACTTAACAATCTGACACAACTTAACAGTCTGACACAACTTAACAATCTGACACAACTTAACCATCTGACACAACTTAACAATCTGACACAACTTAGCAATATGACACAACTTAGCAATATGACACAACTTAGCAATATGACTCAACTTAGCAATATGACACAACTTAGCAATATGACACAACTTAGCAATATGACACAAGTTAGCAATCTGACACAACTTAACAATCTGACACAACTTAACAATTTGACACAACTTAACAATCTGACACAACTTAACAATCTGACACAACTTAGCAATCTGACACACCTTAACAATCTGACACAACTTAGCAATATGACACAACTTAACAATCTGACACAACTTAACAATCTGACACAACTTAACAATCTGACACAACTTAACAATTTGACACAACTTAACAATCTGACACAACTTAACCATCTGACACAACTTAACAATCTGACACAACTTAAACATCTGACACAACTTAACAATCTGACACAACTTAGCAATATGACACAACTTAACAATCTGACACAACTTAACAATCTGACACAACTTAACAATCTGACACAACTTAACAATCTGACACAACTTAACAATCTGACACAACTTAGCAATATGACACAAATTAACAATCTGACACAACTTAACAATCTGGCACAACTTAACAATATGACACAACTTAACCATCTGACACAACTTAACAATCTGACACAACTTAAACATCTGACACAACTTAACAATCTGACACAACTTAGCAATATGACACAACTTAACAATCTGACACAACTTAACAATCTGACACAACTTAACAATCTGACACAACTTAACAATTTGACACAACTTAACAATCTGACACAACTTAACCATCTGACACAACTTAACAATCTGACACAACTTAAACATCTGACACAACTTAACAATCTGACACAACTTAGCAATATGACACAACTTAACAATCTGACACAACTTAACAATCTGACACAACTTAAACATCTGACACAACTTAACAATCTGACACAACTTAACAATCTGACACAACTTAACAATCTGACACAACTTAACAATCTGACACAACTTAACCATCTGACACAACTTAACAATCTGACACAACTTAAACATCTGACACAACTTAACAATCTGACACAACTTAGCAATATGACACAACTTAACAATCTGACACAACTTAACAATCTGACACAACTTAAACATCTGACACAACTTAACAATCTGACACAACTTAGCAATATGACACAACTTAACAATCTGACACAACTTAACAATCTGACACAACTTAAACATCTGACACAACTTAACAATCTGACACAACTTAACAATCTGACACAACTTAACAATCTGACACAACTTAACAATCTGACACAACTTAACCATCTGACACAACTTAACAATCTGACACAACTTAAACATCTGACACAACTTAACAATCTGACACAACTTAGCAATATGACACAACTTAACAATCTGACACAACTTAACAATCTGACACAACTTAACAAGCTGACACAACTTAACAATCTGACACAACTTAACAATCTGACACACCTTAACAATCTGACACAACTTAACCATCTGACACAACTTAACAATATGACACAACTTAACAACCTGACACAACTTAACAATCTGACACAACTTAAACATCTGACACAACTTAACAATCTGACACAACTTAACAATCTGACACAACTTAACAATCTGACACAACTTAACAATCTGACACAACTTAACCATCTGACACAACTTAACAATCTGACACAACTTAAACATCTGACACAACTTAACAATCTGACACAACTTAGCAATATGACACAACTTAACAATCTGACACAACTTAACAATCTGACACAACTTAAACATCTGACACAACTTAACAATCTGACACAACTTAGCAATATGACACAACTTAACAATCTGACACAACTTAACAATCTGACACAACTTAAACATCTGACACAACTTAACAATCTGACACAACTTAGCAATATGACACAACTTAACAATCTGACACAACTTAACAATCTGACACAACTTAACAATCTGACACAACTTAACAATCTGACACAACTTAACAAGCTGACACAACTTAACCATCTGACACAACTTAACAATCTGACACAACTTAAACATCTGACACAACTTAACAATCTGACACAACTTAGCAATATGACACAACTTAACAATCTGACACAACTTAACAATCTGACACAACTTAAACATCTGACACAACTTAACAATCTGACACAACTTAACAATCTGACACAACTTAACAATCTGACACAACTTAACAATCTGACACAACTTAACCATCTGACACAACTTAACAATCTGACACAACTTAAACATCTGACACAACTTAACAATCTGACACAACTTAGCAATATGACACAACTTAACAATCTGACACAACTTAACAATCTGACACAACTTAAACATCTGACACAACTTAACAATCTGACACAACTTAGCAATATGACACAACTTAACAATCTGACACAACTTAACAATCTGACACAACTTAAACATCTGACACAACTTAACAATCTGACACAACTTAACAATCTGACACAACTTAACAATCTGACACAACTTAACAATCTGACACAACTTAACCATCTGACACAACTTAACAATCTGACACAACTTAAACATCTGACACAACTTAACAATCTGACACAACTTAGCAATATGACACAACTTAACAATCTGACACAACTTAACAATCTGACACAACTTAAACATCTGACACAACTTAACAATCTGACACAACTTAGCAATATGACACAACTTAACAATCTGACACAACTTAACAATCTGACACAACTTAAACATCTGACACAACTTAACAATCTGACACAACTTAGCAATATGACACAACTTAACAATCTGACACAACTTAACAATCTGACACAACTTAACAATCTGACACAACTTAACAATCTGACACAACTTAACAAGCTGACACAACTTAACAATCTGACACAACTTAACAATCTGACACACCTTAACAATCTGACACAACTTAACCATCTGACACAACTTAACAATATGACACAACTTAACAACCTGACACAACTTAACAACCTGACACAACTTAACAATCTGACACAACTTAAACATCTGACACAACTTAACAATCTGACACAACTTAGCAATATGACACAACTTAACAATCTGACACAACTTAACAATCTGACACAACTTAACAAGCTGACACAACTTAACAATCTGACACAACTTAACAATCTGACACACCTTAACAATCTGACACAACTTAACAATCTGACACAACTTAACAATCTGACACAACTTAACAATCTGACACACCTTAACAATCTGACACAACTTAACAATCTGACACAACTTAACAACCTGACACAACTTAACAACCTGACACAACTTAACAATCTGACACAACTTAAACATCTGACACAACTTAACAATCTGACACAACTTAGCAATATGACACAACTTAACAATCTGACACAACTTAACAACCTGACACAACTTAACAACCTGACACAACTTAACAATCTGACACAACTTAAACATCTGACACAACTTAACAATCTGACACAACTTAGCAATATGACACAACTTAACAATCTGACACAACTTAACAATCTGACACAACTTAACAATCTGACACAACTTAACCATCTGACACAACTTAACAACCTGACACAACTTAACAATCTGATCAATAACACATTTGGTAATTAGCAAAGCCTAATAATTAAATAGAGTTGCAGAATTAACTTCTGTGTGTTAAATTTTACTTTTACTTTCTGATGAATTCTTTTGTTCTTTTTGATTTAGAGCTGATTAATCGTTCTATTTTTTAATTTTTGGCCAAATCCATGAAAGTTTGAATAATTAAAAAATCAATCACAAGTCATTATTGAGAGACGGGTAGTTATACCAAATCTCTGAAAACGACTGCTAGTGCCCCTTTGCTCAAAACTTCTGATTTACCGTATTTTTTGTCACTTTCGAATCGATTGAAATATTGTACTTCCTTATTTTCAGCATTCCAATTTTATGCAGATTTCTAACTAAGCAAACCCAAATAGAATCAAACATAACCTAATTGTTGGTTGTGCTGTTAGCATTTCATGCAATTTCAAGCTTTTGCTTATGATAATAATGCAAACACTTTCAACCACAAAAAATTTGAGCAAAATTTTAGAGCTTTGGAGAGTATTAATGCTTTTATTGCATTGTTATTATTCAGTACCTAATACAATACAGAAGCATTGAATATTGTATTTGTATTGCTACAAAATCTTAGATATTGTATCAGAATAAGGCCTAATATATAGTTTTCGCAAAACAACATAGATACATTTTTGATGGAAATTATCGAAAAACTGCTATACTCAGAGCTTTCACACTAAATCACTTAGTAGAATATTTGATAGAGGATTTTTTTATTACAGAAATGTTATAAAAATACCCAAATAAATATTATTCAGAGTTGCCTGAGCTTATGCAGTAACTTTCGACATGGGTCTCAAATTGATGATGTCAACAAACCGACAACCACTAAAAAATGGAGATTATCCTGAATATATATATACTTTGAGTTTTGTGCCAAATTCTTTTGCTGAAAACCATAGCTGAAAAAACTAAAAAATTAGGACTAAATGTACACCGAGAAAGATTATTAGGAGAAAAACAAAAGCTTATTAAAAAAACTCCTAATAAACAAAATAAGGCAGATAAAGCCTGCAGCTGCTCGCACTTCAATCAATTGCCACCAAACTACTACTACTACTACTAGTGTCTCAAATATCTGCAGGTCAAAACAGATATAGCGAGATTACTTTGACAAACAAAACCTTCTAAAAAGTGAACAAATTTGTAAAAGAAACTATTCTGTATCAAAATCCTCTTTTATGCCATAATTATTTTAAAAAAGCAGAGAGAAGACTTCAATTTGTCAGCCAAACTAGGCACATAATTTGTATGCTCAGGTAGAACCCGTGCTTTAGACCCCCTTTTGATCAACTGTAAAACATTAGACACAATCTGATACAAAGCAATCCTGGTTGTAAGTAACTTTATACTAAAGCAGCAACATGGCAGCGCAAGTCAGCTTGAGACAAAGTCAGTTTCATTGTTCTAAATTCGTTAGTTAGTAATAGCCTGACAATTAATATATCTCTCTTTGAACATTCTTTCTTCAATCTTACATCAGCATGATGGACTGTCTTTTCTGCTTGATAAACAAAACCAAAAAATCTTCGGATACAACATAGCTTATGTATGGTAAAATAACTCACAGTGTAAGATAACTCCAGCAACAATATTAGCATATGACTAGCCCTGTTTGATTAACTTATGCGTTGGAAGTTTAGTGATGGTGGCTGATTTAATTAAAGGAAATACAGGCTGTCCTGCTTATATTAGAGTGCCAATCTTTAGACATGGAATTTATTGTTTTAAAACATATACAACATTTATCAATCTAACTTTTAAACTTCACATCAATGGCAAAGGTTTTTTGTGCAATTCAAACAAATTAACCAAAAAAAGAAAACAACTGTAAAGGTTTACAACTTTTTTTAAATGGCTGTAACTTTTAAATTTCATTTAACAAAATAAGTATTTTGTTTAATAAAATTAGGAAAGAAAATAAAAGACTAAAAGTCTTTAATTTTAAGTGTGAAAACTTTAGCAAGTGATGGCTGAATATAGTCTGTTTTGCTACGAGTACCATGAAGAACTATTTCGTATATTATTACATGATTTTAGCACGCTTCAGTGCTGACATCATAGTGAAAAAATATAATATAGACATGTAGAGTGGTATAGAAACCCATTTTGATTTCCTAATACAATCATTACAATTCCTGTTGAAAATCATCAGAATCACCATCATTAAAAAAGTGCTAACAAAATAATATGTTGAACCTTAGTAACTATAGTTACCTACAATAACTTTATTGTGTTTTGTAGGAATCATCTGCAAAAAATGTAATATTACAATATACTACGTACAGAGTTTTTACCTTCAAAACAGGCGTGTAACATAAATACTAAATCTAGCTTATATGAATTAACCTTACTAAAAGATACTCAAAGGAAGTTTCAGAATAGCTTTCAGTAAACTTTTAACTAACGTTTTATCACTGATCTGTTTGCGAAACTGTTATAACCATAATGGATGAAGCTGAACTGAGATATAATCACCAAATTGCCATTTTGAGAGAAATTATTGTTGATATCATTTTACAGAAAACAAATTAGCCCTAGTATGGCAAAGACAAAACCCATTGTGTTTCATACAATAGATAGGGTTTATAAGGTTTAAATTAATACGTAATTTAGCGTGGTCCATCAAAAATGGTCTATACAGTATATCGTAAAAGCTTTGAATTGTAAGACGTTCATAGACTTGTGATTAGACATTTAGACTACCAACCTGCAGTTGCAATCACTGTGAGTTCAACACAAGGAGGCAGTGAGCTTTTAACTCCAAAATTTTCATAACTACATGTATAGCTGGACAGGCAAACATCCTTACAAACTAAGACAACAGATGGAAAAAAATGACAAACTTTAATATTAACTCTAGTTTTACATTCTACAAAAGTTTGAGCTTCAAAGTAAGGGTTTAGATTAGAAGAATGAGAAAGACATAGTTACATGATATGCAGGAGTAGTCCAACAACTCTCAGTTGCTTTAGCTGACGAGCTTACATGCTACGAAGAGGTTGTCACACAACTCCAGGATTTCTATATTAGCTGGTTTCGTCTTTAGCTCAGCGTGCAGATATTTTACAAGGCGGCCTGACACTATTAGAATGTGCCTAAGGTCAAATGTCAATGTCAAAGTGTGTAGGAAGTTTTTCTTTCAAATTCAAAGTTAATGCGGTATGTTCTATCTTAGGATATCTATTTTGCCTCAGAACAGAGCATTCAACATTTTACAAAATATCTCTCAATTTCAAAGAAAAAATTTCCATTTATTTTGAAATGTTAAAATGTTGAGATTTAAAATTTATAAAAATATTTGTTTTGACATTTTAAAATAAATGATTTTTAAAATACTTTTAACCCACACACGTTCAAACAGAGCTGCGTGGAAATGCAGTAAAGACGTTACTAATAAAGACAATAAAAATCTAACCTCCGATAGCAAATATTTGTGCAATCATACGAATATTGATGTTTACATCATACACAGTACTTTTTTGTTGATAAAGGTTTTTTAAAATTATTCCCCTTGAATCGCATGAATTAATTCTTTTGCTTATAGAGCTTATACATTGACTCGACTGTGAAGCTACTAGGCAGTATCTTTAGTTCCTGGAATGTTTTGATGAATAGTGTTCAACATAGCTCTGACACTATAAATGATTTAGGTTAATTATTCGCAAAATAAAAATAAAATAACCGTAATTAAGCTTTTAAAGCATTTTATTTTGAAATTTTAAAATATAGTTGGCTCACTTAAAACTCGGCCTGGAAGGTCAAGAGAGTGATATATTATATTATAGATTATACTTTATAGATTACTTGTGTTAAGCATGCCAATGTAATAAGTGCTTTAAAAGTTTGCCTTCATTTTCACTAAAACAATTTAAAGTATAGAAACCTGATAAATATGCTAAATGTTTATCATAATAGTGCTATTGTCTGATTGAGCAGTAGAAAAAACTTTTAGGTTTTGAGACTAAAAAAAAGAAATTGGAAGATCACGAAGTAAACTAAAAATGGCAGTGAGATGGAAGCACATAGCAGTGGTGCCAAAGTTAACTTTGCTAAATAAGTTGATTGAAAGCTTTCACTTTAGTTTCTAAAACTTTTATGAACATTATTTGCATATTTCTTTAATTTCGTTAATTTATTTTTATTATTCAATATATTTGTAATACTTAATGTATAAATTGGGTAATATATAGCATGTTGTTTGATAACTTCGATGTACTAATTCAACCTGGGTTTGTGACAGAGAACCATAACTCAACCTTTATTATGTTTAAATATCAAGTTAGTGCTTCAAACTACAAAAGCACAAAAAATTTCCATGATTTTTTGTACAATATTGTTAAATGTATAGATGAGTTTGAAAATTCCTAAAAACATGAAACTCAGCAAAAATTCCCATAAATAAGAACTAAAGTTTTCTCATGACTACCTCATGAGAAGAACTGTACCTCTTCTCATGAGGTAGTCAACCAGCAATGGATATTTTCTCATAACTTGTCCTTTTTGTTCTCTAGTACTTTAATGTTTGCTAGACATTTATAAATGGTTAACATTATTGCATACACAAAAACTCAACACAATCCATTCCATTTAATAAAATTTGAATTCATGCGACCATCATACTGAAAACATTTTTGCTTATAGAGCGATATTTTGTTATAAGATTTTTGTGAGTTGAAAATGTGGCAGTAAGTTTCATACATAGTAGAATGAAAGATCACTGTGAAAAAATCTGTGCTATGTCAGAAAAAGCTGCTATAAATAGGCTGATTAGTTTTACGATGAGCAGCAAGACATTATTGATGAGCTAATAAGTTGTAGATCAGGGGATACTTCAACCTTATACACAGTGGCTGAGGTGGACAAGCTGAGCAGATCTGATAAAAGACTCATCATATATGATGTTGCAGAGATCATACATGGTTCATACAAAAATAAATACAATATCGTCCATAAGAAGCTAATATTCTATATAGTCAGCGCTCGCTGAGTACCCTAAATGCTGACTGATGACCACACTCGGTGTGTTGCGCCTTGATAAAAAGTGCATGAAAGAAATAAGATTGGAAAAATAAACTTTCCTGTATGAAATGTGTAACCGCAGGTAAAATTTAAGCAGAGCATTACAAACTGGAAATAAAAAGACAATCAAGAAAATTGAGGCGTGTAGACTCTACTGTAACAAAAATTTCAAGTTCCAGAGAGCAAAACAATGCTATCAGCTTGCTGAGATGAAAAGGGTCATGTAATTTAAAGTTTTTACAGCTAAAGGAACTTGGTTAACTCTCAAACCTACTGGGAATTCTAACTGTGGTGAAGCATGACATAAAAAACAAGCGAAGAGGTCTCCAGGCTAGTGTTGTTTTTTACCAGAGCAATGCCCACCTACATACCACTTCCCGTACATGTACAATGACGAAACATGATGAACTGGGCTGCGAGATGTTAGTACTCCCTACTTATAGCGAAATTCCCGCTACTTTTGTCTGATCTTAGTATTAACTGTAATATAACTATATTAGCTGGTAATGAGTTTGCTCAGATTTTCAAATCATATTTTATCTGCTGGTTTACTACAGAAATGAAGAGGTGAAATCTTACATCAAAGTCTGAGCCACCAGCTTCACTACTAAACAGCAATGCGCTTGCAGCTTTTTTTGGAGCTGAGTATATTCATTTAAATAAATATTAAACCTAATGAGCTAAATGATAAACAGAGATATAGTTCTTCTGTTGTAAATTATATTTTAGTTCACAAGGTTCAAATGTGCTGTTCATGCTTTTGTAATCGACACAAAATAGTTAGAGAAAAATTGCAAAAAATTTGAGTATGATAGAACATCTTAAGTCTTGGTTGAATGGCTAGAAAAAAAGTCATTGGAATGTTTATTGCCAAAGATCTGGAAGCATAAGTTAGTGTGAAGAGCAGCTATTTCACCAAAGTTGCAGGCACTGCTTTGCTAGGAATTGTAAGAGAATTTTACCTAAATTTAGTATACTGTACATTATGAATCAACCTTTTGCTGTGACAATAGATCTACTGGTAGCTACATGAAACTTAATATTTACATGGAGTGTGAAACTGGCTCAGAATAAAAAAACATATAGCGATAGTGAGTAATTTACCTGTGAGAATTGTGGATAGGTCTATTCCTTTAGTGAGAGCCTAGACAGTTTCTCTTCAGAAAAATAAACTGAAATGTTAGCCAAAATTGAGACTGAAGGCTAAATGTAAATATCAGTGCATAATTTGTCAAATAGTCCAGTTTTTATCATATTCCCAAAAATAGAAATGCCAACTTTACTATAAAGTGATGTTTAAAACTTCTTACCAAAGCCTTTTGTTGCAGGGTGTGTTGTTGATAATGTGCGAGTGTAACTATTAGAATGCAAGATATCAGTCACAAATTGAGAAGGTTCTATTAAAATTTTTTTTAAAAGCTTTCCCATTAAGAAACTCTTTATAGTTTTCATAACCAACCACTTTTTTAGCCAAAAAATGAGATGGGTTTTAGAAAAGCCTCATTTTCAGCGTTTTATGAATTTTGCTCTACAGTTTGGCAATTTAGCAATTATGTTCTACCAAACATTTGAAAAGCAGCAAACCCGTGTCGTAATAAGAAATGTTCAGAATAGCCTTTTGCGTTCAATCTTGACAAGGCCTTTTCAATTCCTGAGAAGTTCCTTTCAGCAATAGCTTTTCAAAAAATCTAATTGAGACATTTTCAGATAATTTAAAAGTATTTGAACTGCTTAAAACTATTTGCAATAGCTTTGTTTGGAAAGTAAATGCTATTAAATACATGAAACAAACTTTTTTATACTCAAAAGGCTCACTGTTTACTTTGTCCTTCTGTTATTCTTGCTAAATTGTTTTTCAGTAAATTATTTTATTTTGATTCTGACCTTATAGGCTCAGGCAAGTTTTTGCCTTAAAAACAGACTTAGTTGAATGCTTTTGTTCTGAATTTCAACTTTCATGCTGAATTTGCTTATTTTTGTATTCACCTCTTTTTTAGTTTGCAATAAGTCTGCTTTCCAGTCATGTTCTTTCATAAAAGCCTCTCAAAGCATGCACCATTTGTAACTGCTCATGAGGATAAAAACAGGTGTTTGCCTTACATTAAGAACCTGTCCTAGCTAGAAAAGCTACTTGCTTTTTCTGTTATTGATCTTCAAGCAAAAAGGTTTTATAGCCAAGATAAATCTGTCATCCAGCCTCATTATAAACCTAGCGTTTTGGGCAATCAGTGCACTGTCATCGGCAAATAGCATTTCTATTACAATCTCGCACTATGTTTTCCTGCAAACCTGAAATATTTACTACAGTACTTTGATCTATTTTATTGGTTTTGTCTGAATCCATACCTATCTGTGCATTTTTCAAAGGCTTTTTCCTAAATACATGGGGCTTACAGGTAAAAAAGAAAGTTCATAGGTGCGAAGACACATCATGATTTACAGTGTTTAGTACTAAACACTTTTTGAAAAAATTTCAACTTTCTAGATGTTTCTTTGTGAACACAGGGCGTAGTAATGTTCAATTTTGCTTTCTAGTCTGAACACAGAAAGGCAGAAATAAACACATCATACCATAGTGTGCTTAAAGTAATTGTTTTTGAGAATTATTAGATGATAATTTTATTTCTATTTGTCCAGCTGTATTTTCACACCATGTCAGAATGTTGAAGTTTTCTGAAATTCTATTTTGGTGTGGGTTTAAATGTAAGCATATTTAGGTCTGTAAATTTAGACATGTATGTGACTTTAAATATTTATTTCTTAGTGTAAAAACTGCCTCAAAATTTTGTTCCTCATGTAGTGAAAAGTTTAGGAAAAAATGTATTCCTTTCAAGTTGATGGTATTCGATCTGTCCCATAGTATTGACATCTAGAGCTGTAAGTCAGTTTATATATTTGATATTTCAACCTGCTGCAGACTGACAGCCTTTGCTTCTTACCAGTTCAACGTAGTGTTCTGGTGACTGCTACAGTGTCACTTTGTCACAACTGTATCACACATTGCATACTTTAGACTGTTTTACTATGTACCTACATATCACCTAAATATGTACCTTAATTAGTTGCTTTATATCATCTAGTACAGTGCTCGTTTTAATTTTTGGTTTCGAAGGTACATTTTGCTGGTTATTATGCTGTGCCTTACATTGCTTAGGTTTACGCTTTGGAAAACCAAAAGAAAATTAAAAAACCAGTCATGCAATCAATCAATTTATGGTAAACCAATCTTTCCTCAAAACTTTGCAGCAAAATAAATTATTCAGGCCACTTGTTATGAGTAGTCACATGGTCTAGTAAGTAAAGGCCCTTAAATGGCATAATGTGTGTGTTATTTAGATTCAATATTATTAATGTCTGTGAGATAATAATATAATTTGTGTCATGGCAAATCTGCAAATAATTTTTTAGATAGAGCTAGTTCACACATCATTGTGTAATGATTTTAGTATAGCCTTACTGACTTGAACTGTTTAAAGTATCATCAACGCTGATAACTTTCTGGAAACCTCTTCACTACAGTTTATCATTTTTAGGTAGCAGTATAAATGACGGGTATCTACAATATTAGTAGAAAGAACTCATGTCTAAAGTACAAAACTATAGAGTAATTTGGACTGTTACACATAATACAGGATTCATACTCTTTGTCAGATTATATATTGTGAGCGCCATCCTGTGGTGTAATTTTTTTCAGAAAATGAAAATCCGTGGTAAAAACATAAAAGTTTGATATGAAATTGAGAGATGAATTTTTTGCTCTCTAAATGTTAGCTAGAATTAGTCACTCATATCCATTACGTCATCAGTCTGATTGAAACTGTTAAAAAGACCAAAGTAGCCTGATGGCATAGAGCCTACGCCATCAACATTTTTTCAAAAATTAGATGATGTAAAATATTTATCTGCTGCGAGTAAGAAGCAGAACAGATAATCCCTAGACACAAACTCATAAAATGACTTGCAACAGAAATTGGAGTTTGTAGAACCTGTCAAATCATCTCATCTTTATCTAATTTCATGATAAGAAATTCAATTTTTATCTCTATGATTTTGTTTGCAGAATCACTAAAGTAGTGTTCTTGTGTGATGAAATTTGATGTTTCAAAAGTTTAGCTACCAGTTTTCTGGAGCTTATTGGCTATATTATAGAAAAGTGTTTGAAAAGTTTGCTTAGGAAACACAAACCTTTATTTTCCACCTTCCATTCGAACCCATTGCAATTATAGATCCTATAACCAGAAACATAACCTTGTGGTAAAAATAAATCTGTGTCAGAACATTTTACAAGCTTCAAGTATGCTTTTAAGTGGCTGTGAATCTGGCTATTAGGTTTAAGATATATTAAAATAAGTCATTCAGCATCATGATATTAAATTGTTGCAAGGTCACTTTTGTGTTCTGCTATTAACTAGCTTTCTAAATTTGTGTTAACTTCCTTCCATTTTAAGCTGTTCAACAACTTCACTTTTTCAAATATCAAAAAAAGAAAAAAAATATCAGTTTTTGTTTCAATTCGCAACTCCTTAAAAAATGCCGAGTTACTAGTTTTTTAGAGATTCTAGTACCTCTATGCATCTATACTAAACAGTTTTACTCCCTATTCAAACCATTAGTTTCTTGGTCAGTATTTCTTAATATTCCTTTGTAGTCTTTAATCAATTGAAGACTTTTTATTGTACTTTAAAAGTACATATGGATAACTTACCGTACATTATATCTACATGTAACTTATTTTTTGAATGTACTCGAGTCAAGAACTATAAACTTTTGTAAATTGATTAAACACACCCCTATATTAATTAAAGTATTTCAAATAATCAGGTGGGTCATTTAACTTGTTGTTAGCCAACAAGCTAAAATTTAGTGAGGCGGCACATTGAACTCTCTGTGGTGCAATGTAAGATTTTGTCCAAATTCAGCACCATAAAACAAATGATTGTCATTGGCACATAATGATTGACTGGTTTTCTATTACCATAAGTAAAATAGTGAATACCACAAGCTGCAGCTTGTCACTTAATAGTCATTAAAATATTCCAAGATTCTCCCTGTTATTATGAATCCTGTTTTAAAAATAGAGCCTGGCGATTTGCAGATCAATACCAATACATTAAATTTCTATAATGTTGTTGACATAGTAGAAAAAATATCATTAAAAGTTTTTATTTTAGTTTCAACGTGCCAAATTGTTTAGACATTATTTTAGAAGCTTAGAAACAATAACTGGACTAGATGAACGCCTGGCATGACAAAAATACTACAAAGTTTTTTCACAAAATATTTTTAATCAGCGTATGCATGTACAACATTAACTATCAAAAATTAATGTGAAAGTTTTTGTTTATTCCTGCATGTGTCTTGCCATTGAATGATAAAATATGTGTAAGGTCGAGGCATTTTTAAAACAAATTGCCAAAAAATTATTTATTTTTTACGTGAAACAATTTGCCTAGATTTAAAACAGCTTATAGATGGTAGCGAGTAGTTTAATTGCTACTGAATAAGTTTCTTTATCCAATGAATATAAGTAACTTAAGAAGCTTTAAATATTTACTACAGCCAGAGCTATGTCCGCCAGCCAGTAACCAGTATTTAGAAAAAAACATTGTAACCTGATTTTTCATGCAATGATGGTTTTCAACCATGCCAGATGAAGCTCAAGTGTGAAACCACTAAAGCTTGGCAAGTGTATTAGACGGATGCAAAATTATTCACAATATGACCAAGACATTGTAGATTGTTGGATAGCACATCTGTCTGCTGAGCTGGGGTTTCTAGCTCCTGATTCAGTTTCAGTGCATAACAGGTTTCTTCAAAGGTATTAGTTACTATAGCTAGAAAACACTGAAATTTATACATATAGATCACATGATGTTGTTTTAAATTATAGCTTCATATTATTTTCCATTTTTTGATTTTATAACATTTTGGGAGCCTTTAGAGAGGTAATTTTTTATTCACTCTACATTTGAGTTACAGCTAAACAAAATTGTTAAACAAAATTGTTATGTCTGTATATTTGTATACCATAGGAGCATCTGTTGACCTTGACCTGCTGACCTTGATTGACCGAGATTTGCTGACTTTGTTTGTCCTATAAACAACCTCTTGGCTAAGCCCAAGTACATTGTTTGTTTCGTCAACAACTTCTGTGCAAGTTTCGGGACAATGAAAATCATGTTGATTTGATCTGTTTTGTTGTTAATTTTTGGTATTTATTAAATGTGGTTTACTTGTTATTTAAATGTTAGCTTTTTTGATCAAACTTTCGTTGAATCCTTAAAGAAATCTAATTTTTAAAATTAAATATAATATTGTTGCTGCTTACTGTTTATATGTTTTTACCATTGAAATGTTTTTTATCTTTAACCCTTTCACTGCCATCCATGTATAAGTTTAACAACGGTCTACTGCCAGCCATTTACTGAAAATTGCTGTTTTGCTTAATGATATGTAGACCATTTTTTTCAACTTTAAACTCCATCTAGAACTGTTTGTTATTTGTTTCATTTTGTAAACATGTTACTAAACAATTCTATGAAAAATGGTCAACGTATCTATGCTTTGTTCATTCCTAAACCTATCATCGCTAGGAAGCTGAAACGATCCTATACAATGTTATTTACTCTTACAAAAATATCAGTTTCACTACCATCAGAGTCAGTTATGCCGGTTTAATTTTTTGTGTAACCGCTAAAATCTAAATCGGAATTGAATAAAATGTCATCAACATAAGTAATGTAATTTTTCCTTTTCCGACTCGGGAAGTACATTTGTACCTGCAAAGTCATAAAAGCACTAAATAGTTTGAGCGACAGAGAAAAAATTGTTTTTGAGGTGAAAATTCCCAAAGAAAAACTTGCAACTGCTTCACAATGTTAAACTAATTTTATGAAGAAATTGATGGAAAACGCTGTCACTGCCGTAAAAGTATTCGAGATCATTGGTTATGTTGTCAATGGATAATAAAATTAAGTTAGTACGCAATATCTAAAAAAAGCTTCAAAAAATTGTGCATACAGCAGTTGACCATAGATTTTGCATAAATGGGTAGACGACAGTGTAAGGGCTAAATTATTATTTCCAGGCCTATTAACTAGAAAAGCTACAAACTTTTTTAATATACCGATAAACGATTAAGTGATCTATAATAGGTAACATCACTATCTTGCTTTACTATATTTTATAATGTACATTACATGTATATACTGTTATTTTTAGATAGCTAAACTTAGCAGAAGTATGTGGCATATAATCTTTGGATACCTTTGTGCTCATTTACGATTGAAGAATGAGTTCTTAGTCAACAGGGATTTCATCATTCTATGTTGATGATTTGTGATTTAATTTTATTCACATTATTCACATTTATGTTTTAAAGGAAAAATGCAGGTTTAGTAAGCAATTATCTTTGCAACATCATGATGTAAACAGTTCACTTTTACACTAGTATGTGACACTTTTAGCATAGCTTCACTCGGATAGAATTTGTGAAATTTCTTCAATGCTTGAAATCTCCCTTACAGTTTTGTATTTGAGTCCATAATTTTCTGACACACCGATACACAGAATGGGTATCAGCATCATCACTCCAAATGGATGCAGTTTTTTATTACAGGCTAGAACCAGTGCATCTTGCTGTGGATTAGTTGAAAATGATGCCAGCACATAGTTTCTAGTGTGTTTTCGATTACGACGTCCTTGAACATTTGTTTATATCTGAAGACCAACTAGTACATGCCAAAAGTACTTATATTCGGTTATATCTAAGACACCTTTGTCTCCAATATAACCAACCAGACCTTTATCTGGAACAGTTACCTTCATTCTGATCTGTAAATATAAGGATCCTTCAACAAATAATAAAGGAATGTATGTATTAAGTTCTCTAACAGTCAGTTTTGATGTGCCACTCAACTCTATGATGTATAATGGCTTGCTACAACTGCTGAAAAAACCAAAATAGTGTGATGGCACAGTGCTTACACTGTTAGCTATTTTTCGAACATAAAAGAGCGATGGGTAAATGTTTGCTTTTAGTAAGAAGCTAGACAAGTATTCTCCAGTCAGAGACTCGGAAATGTCAGGCAAGCTTTTAGGTGTTGGCTCAGAGCGGATATCTGTAAAACCTTTGTCGATTAATCCTATCATTATCAGTTTTCCAAGCAAAGAAATTGCAGTTTTTTCATCAATATTCGGTTTAGAATTTTTTATCGTAAACCTTTTGAGAGAGGATGAAATATGTTGCTGTGCCAGTGTAGCTATTATATTGTTAGAATTTCCTTGACATATTGAAAGTGTTCGATGAAAATTTCCTTTGAAAGGATCATTTGTCATGGCTAATTCTTTATAGGCGCCATGACCCATAATTCTACCATCTGGCAAAACAAAGTCTGTTTCAGAAAGCGAATTATGTCCCTCAAGCCTCAACACAAGGATTTAATTGGTTTTTCTTCTCAGTTGTGCAATCTGTTGGTTGAACTAAACATTCCAGGAATTCCGGCCCAGCAGTGCAATATGAAATTCGCAAAATAAACACTTGTTTTCCTTCTTTACCTGGCTTTTTTGGGTTCATCTGAACTTCTGTCCACTAAGAGCAGTTCAAATAATCCATGATTTAAAATTCTCTAACACTGACAACTTTTTCAATCATTCTATTAAAAAATTAGCATGAGTTATGGATGGAATTTAAATAATTCTAAATGTGTACTCTCTACTTTTTTTAAGCCTGAGCTGGTATATTATGATTTGTTGTTGCGAATAATATAACAACAATATTTTTACAATATTATTGCTAGCACGCTATAGTTTAGTAACTGTCTAATTTAGCTGCTCCAAGTTTGTCTTGAATAAAAACTTTTTTTATGGTAACGACGATGGTTGCACATTCATCACTCTCAAGTTCCAAAAATTATAGGCTGAATTTTTTGGTCTTAAAATGTTTCATCTGTTATATTTAGGTGCTACCAAAATAATAAAATATTTTGCAAGAATAGTTTGATGTATCAATTTATTATTATAATTGATTTTATAATAATGATAAAGCTCACTAGATGCAGGCCTGTATTCCCTGGTTGCATGTTGGGGCGGCAAATGTTAGGCAACTAGTGATGAACATCTGGGGGTTTGGAGGGAGCAGTGTAAGCCCACCCAACAGGTTTTTTATGTAGGGCCTCAACCGGGCCTCCCATGTAAACTTTTAAAAGATTTTATCGAAAAATATAAATATTTTTCTATTATTTGAGATTTGTTTGTTTTAGGTATGTGACCATCAAAACGTTTTCAGATTAAAATAGGCTAAACTTGACCGCAGTTAAAACGCTAAAAAAAGACATCTTTTTTTAGCGTTTCAACAAAAATCAATTTTGCCGATTTTATTTTAAGTTTATCTGAAAGTTTTTCAAGCAAATGTTTGGTAAAACTTGATCTTTTGCAAATGTTTGTAAAAGTCGTTAACAAGAATATTTTGCCGATGGTGATAATAATGACGCCCAAGAACTACTAAAAGTTGATGTTTATCTCTATGGCTTGGAATAAAGTGATATTCTACAATCATAAAAGCCGTTTCCATAGCTGTTGCGCAAGTAACTGTTTACATTAATGATGTTGAGGTGGAGTTATCTAAAGCAATTTATCATGCGTAGAAATGGACCAAACAAATCCGTTCGAGTTAACCTTGTGTTTGAGATGACATGTTACATTTTATCCAAGGGCGAGTTATCCGAGTTTGACTGTATTTAGCCGCCAAAATTTCCTAAAAGGTTGGGGTGGCTCAGGCGGCCAGCCGCCCCAGAGAATACGGTCCTGATCACATGCGGTAATTGTCATATTGATTATTTGAGTTGATTTTCAAATTTGGTTGACAGATCAAAAACTAAGTTTTCTGTGAGTAAAATTTCAATTTCATTCAGTTTTATAAAGTTTTATCTAAGATTGTAATTTGATCCTGCTTATTGTTGGATGAATATTTTTAGTTCTATAGGAACTGCCCTGGTGCACAACTCTGTACTACAAAATACTTGCATGATAAAACATGTAAAAGTGTATTTATGTTAAACCTTGCTATGATCAAGAGTTATAAATATATTATACATGTGTGGGAAAGTACATCACTATTTTAGTGTTAATGTTTTAGTTGAAGTACCAGCAAAAATATTTTGAAATGTTTTTATTGTACTCGCTCTTGGTACGCTAGTTTAAAATTCACTATTACTTTTTGCAACTAATTTTATTAGATTATGTTAAATTATACAAAATAACTTTATGTTATCGCTTAGTCCATTATTCTTGCGGAGCCCCTTGTGTTAAATTTAACACATCAAACTTGTTGAAATCGTAAATGGTTCTCATATACACAAATTAGCTACTTCTTTATGATCCCTTAAAGCTCAATGTGTTATCTTTACTGCAAAATCCAAAAGGTTTGATTGATCCGTCGCTAATTGTGGTTTCTTGTCGATTGCCACACGGCTTTAAACTGTATGGCATGCATGGTGTTAAATAGCTTGATATGTGCCGAATTTTTGAAGGTTGCAAAGTTAGTAGAATTTCAAAAGATATGAAATTACACAAACAGAACGTTTAATTTTTGCACCATTACCAACAGGTTTGTGGCAAACAACATAGTTATTCAATTCAGTATATTTTTTGTGTTAAAAAACACAATAGGTCTCAGTGGAACGTCATTGTCATTGAGTTGTGAATATGATTTTTTTATAAGTGTAATAATAATGCTTTACTAGTAATACTAATTGGCTACCAACTAGCTTATTTTCAAAATTCACTTTTTTAACTAAACCACAAATGAGCCTCAAATATCTATAGCCACAAGTGACTGTACGCCTTTTCAACAACCAGACTTCTATTCTTCCTACCATGACTGAAGTTGAGCCACTTACTGAAGCAATACGCTGGGACAACTAAAGAAGAGAACAGGTCCCTGTATAAACGCCAGGAATCATCAAAAACTAAAATACTAATATGGAAGGTGTAGATTAGCTTGATTTTTTTTAGAAGACATAGATTTCTCATGAGAACACAGAAGTAGTAAATGTAAATTTTTTGGAGTTTTGTAACAGTTGCTACCGTCAATGCCTGGCTACTCTGCCGCCGTGATTGCCGATTTCTGGCAATACTAACAAAAGAGGTTATGGGCAGTTGCCGTTTCCAGTCAATTGTCACCAGCAGCCTCCTCAAGGCTACTGGAGTTGCTGCAGACGATGAGCCTGCTGAAGCAGTTTTACGTGAGCGTACCAACGAGGCACCATGCAAACACATAAAGCAGGACAGCTAGCATCACTGGCATATAGTAAATAAAAAAATTAGAGCAGTGTAGCCAATGTACCAAAGGGCAAAGCAACATTTAGAGTAAAAAATGTGATGTTTGTTTATGTCTAAACAAAAAAAGAAACTGCTTCGAGCGATTCCATATGTGACTTTGACAATCCTTTTTAACTTTTGAATAATCTTTTTTCAGCAATTTTTTTAATTCTGCTCTGACAGTTACTATATTTTGTTTGTTACGTTCTTGGTAAGTTAGTCAATTTATTATTAAAGTATTTTTAACTAGATCCTCTTTAGCTCAACGTGTTAATTAAACTTGACACATTTAAAAAAAATTATTAAAAGTCTAAAATTAAAAAACAATTAAATTTAATATTTTTCTGAACCTATCAATAAATCATAACCAGCAGGAAAAATTTTTCACTCTTTTAATAACACCTTTAGGCTTGGCAGGGTTATAGTTTAGTGTAGTTTTTAGGTTTATATTAGCCTATTGTAGGCTATATCGTAAAATGTTATATTAAATTAAAGTATAGTATTTTATTGTGTATAAAATATACCAGCTCATCTATGTTACAATGCACTGTAAAACAATATTTTATATTACATAACAGTGCATTATATACTTTTATTTTATGCTAAACTGTATTTAACAAAACTTTGCAAGGAGACATGTTAACTTCCAACTATAACAATGAACTCCTTGAACTTGGACTATTTATGTTGATCCCCAGTTTTTGATTTGCTGCCTTTTCAACTAAATCTCCAATATATTCATCCATTAAATAATAGTGCACAAATAAAATTATATTACCTTTGGTTATAATATATTAACCTTTATTATACTATGTTATCTTACACCGCTTGAATATTTTACTTTTTGTCTTGTATCTTACTATCTTATATTATATAATAATAATTCATGATATTACTTAATATTTTTAGTTCACTATAGTTCATGGCCCCAATAACGTCCATTAGGTTGATCTTCTAGCACAACCTAGCGCCACCTAGCAACACCTTTTTCAGGCTATTATATATGACAAAAAGATTATATTAGTCTTGGCTTTGGAACCATTATGGTGTTAAATATTTTTTGTAATTAATATAAATCCTTGTCTAGCTATAACAATGCTAGTGATAACTGTTTAAACTCGGACTTTGCTTAAGTTGCTAGTCAGGACAGCAAGAGAAGGGTTTGAAAAAATGCCCAAGATCAATCTGTTACGAATTTGTAGTCTTCTTTACTTGTGGCATCAGTTGGTGTACAATTTTTATCTTATTAGTTTAATAATAAAGCCTTTTTATAGGCATTCTGTTTAAACCTTCAGCATACATGAGATGTTGTCAAATATCAAGTTTTTCCAATCACATAATTACCCCCTAATAAACAAATAGTCGAGGAGTGAACTAGCTAGGATGCATAAATGCAAGTACAAGTATATGCTATGCCTTATGTGTTTATGTGCAAGTAGTCTTTGCTTACAGTAATACCCTGTTCTAACTAAACTAGGCACGTAATTATCAACTTAATTTTTGTCAGAAAAGATCAATGCTAAACTTCTAGGCGTAAATGCTAAATGTGTATCAATTCAATCAAGCTATTGTTTAGCTGTGTGTAGCATAATCAAATTTACATACTTGGTGCAACGCTATAATATTTTGCTTATCATAGACTAGCTAACAGCAACCGATAATAGTGTTTGTGTGGTGTCCCTTTTAGAAAAAAGTTTGCTGTTAGCGAGCTTAATATGAAATTCAACCTGCATAACTAGCCATGGCAGATAAACACAATGAACCTAGCACAAGTAGCCACTCTGACAAGTATACACTCACAGTATATCATAGACATGTAGTCTTGCAGGCAAGTTTTTATCACCTTGATATCTTTTGTCCACTTGTTAATTTGTTAGAGTTAAATGATAAATGCTGAAAACTTCTTGTGACTACTTTTGCACATTCCTTGATACAGTGAGGAATATGGTTTCTTTGCCTAATTATTAGTCCACACACTCGGTAAGAGTAAAAAATCATCTGCAACTGCTGAAATTGGCTACTGCTCTTATTAAGGCAGGTTGTATTTTCAGAACTTCCTTTTACCTAAACATTCACCAATATTTTTCTACATTTGTCAGTATATATTGTACTATATAGGAATCTATGCCATCAACATCTATTCAGTTTAAATGCTGCCTTACTGTAGTTCATCTTGATCTGTACGATTGTTTATTATATTTGCCTTCTATACGTTGCATGCTATAAGCTGATATATGATACATTGTATAACTTAATATACAATGAATGGGATCATATAATATATTAAGTATGATATACATTAACTCTATATATGATCCATCGTATATTATGATATATGATGTATGGTATAACCTCATATACAATGCTCGGGATGACTTCGTATACAATACATAGTGTAACTTTACACATGACGTGTGGTGTAACCTGTTATACAACGAATGACATAACTGTACACTATGTAAGGTTTAACTTAATTTACAATGCATGGTATAACATGATACATGACACGTTGCATAACTTAACTAGGTGACTGCTCGGTGTTGCCCAAATAGTAAAAAAGTCTTTAGATAGAAAACTAATTTGTATTTAACATATGAAAACATTTGTCTTTTAAACTTTCAAACTTCATATCATGAGAAAAATGTTTTGTGTAATTGAAATAAATTAGGAGAGGAAATAAAAACTACTGCACAGTTTTTCAAACATTTTCAAACCGTTGGAATTTTTAAAATTCATGTCATGAAGAAATTTTGTTGGTCAGGTAAAATAAATGAAAGTAAAATAAACTTGCTACTTTCCAAGTTGTATTGTTTGTAATATCAAAAATGACACCACTCTTTATAAAACATTCCTATATTTTATCTTAATCTACGAATCATGTTGTAAAGAGTCACTTACACCTTTAGAGCAAATAAACAATAGTGTAGAAAAAAAACTTTCATTAACTACTATGAAGATTTGCTATATGTTGACGAAGTTGAATGTACGCGTCCTTGATGGGATTTCAGTGCAAATTCAGTTTCAAATTCACCAATACAATTTCCTACAAGACACCAAAACCATTTGCAAAAGAGGCATTTTCCCGAAGTCTCATTTTCCTTTCTTGCTTTTGATCCCTTGCCACAATTGCGACACTGTTTTATGTAATCAGAACTCTGCCCGAAGTGATTTCTTTGGCGGTGCCACCTCCAACTTCGGACACTCAAAAGGTTCTGCTCACACTTTGCTATAAGACACCATATATAATCACAATGTTGGTAAGGACACTTCATGTGCGATCGACCTGAGTCCCGCTGTTTTGGAGAGTTACATACACAAAAGTTGTAGTTGTCATGAGTCGAAAACTCCTCTAAAGAATGCTTGTATCTGTGATGTGATCTGACACTGCTCCTAAACTTTGAGCTGAAACTGCAACCTTTGTAATTGCATTTGTAGTTACCACAATGGGAACAGCTCAATATTTTTGAGCTTCTAATTGGAAAAAATTTTCCACAAAAGTACTTTTCTTTTTTCTTCAAGTATGACAATCCTGTGCTGCTCATCAGTTCTTCAGAAACGATGGCTGAATGTTTTAATTTGTGATGCTCTAATGAATTTTTTCTGTATCTGGAAACAAAGCTGCACTCAGGATGCATGCATATAAAGATCCTTCATTTTTTACATCGATGAGTCATGTAATATGATGTTGATGTCTCCCATCCACACGCGCAAAGCTTTACTACACCGTCTGATACGATTCTTTTAAAATCTTTGGGCATATTTTGTGTAGAAAGATCTAAAGAATTGGAAGAAGGTATTTCAGAGATCTAAAAATATAAAACAGCATTGATGAAATTATAAATATGTTAGTTAGGAAAGTATTGGAGTACTGCCAACCGTGTGAAGAAAAATTTTATATCAGTAATTTTTACACACTTCTTTTAATTCTAACAATGTTCTTATTCTCTACAACATTCTCTGTCTCATTCTCTCATTTTTATCTTAATGATTCATCTTATAATTGAGCACCTTGACCAGTTTATATTCAAATCTGTAGCTTTTAAATACATATAAAACATACTGCTCAAAGCAAAATTACTAGGCAGTCTGATGAAGCACACCATATAATTTTGTTGCGTTCTTGAAGTAAGTTTTCATGCTTTAGTAGCTGATAGTAAGTGTTCTCATGTAACAAGATTGCTAGGTAGCTTAGCTTTAGCATCTATTGATGAGGCCAGTGTGATACAGTGACTAATCAGTTTGCATGGACTGCCAACTAAACACTCAGGTAAGGTCAGAGACAGCAGAAAATATAGTTTTATATAATTTGAACCAGCAAAAGGCCTGGAAGTATTAAAATCACTTACTTCTAGTCAAATAATCAATATTGCGCTCTTTGCCACAAGTTTGCTAGAAGGTAAAAGTCAGCTGCAACTTCAAGGAATTTTGAAAAATGTAATAATGGAAAGTTAAATGTTTCAGTTGACATGCTTTTGGTTATTAATAGTAAAGTATTGTTTAAAGCCAAATCTGGCATTTGATTGTTTGCCCTGCAAAAATTATGGCAATTAACTTTAGATATTGCAGTGACTTGCCATATAGGACAGATCGCACAGTTGGTAAGGAATCTTGATGGTGACCATTAGGTCCTAGGTTCTAATCCAGCAACCACAAATTTTTGGCGGTCTTTAGGAAAAATCCTTGCTCATATAGCATCTACAAACTTCATGATGAGTGCAATATGCAAAGCCATGCCGGCTTCGATGTCACCTAATCAAACAAAGTCTGCGCTGCATGTAGCTCAGCCAGCACCAGGTCACGAAAATTAGGCTCTTGGTCCAAAAAACAAAATGAACTTGAACTGATTACATGGACTTCAAACACTGCTAATTCAGGAGTAAACCTCAAAAAGTGGGCTACATGGAATGGATATGTTCTTGACAGTATCCACAAAATGGACCTTGATACACAAAGTAAATCAAGGTCAATCTTTCATCTGTTGAATATCCACCTTCCACCCTTGGATCAAGGCTGAAAGATGAATATCTACAGGTGGAAGAAAGGTCCTGTGGATATGCACCATTGATCTTTGTGGTATCCAAGGTAACAAAGGTGAAATACACTTTGTAAACACCTGTGGTATCCAAGTTAGCAAAGTCATACCTAAAAACCTGTTAGAAGACATTAACTTGGCACTGAAGTCCATCTCAACAGGGTTGGTCGGTGAGGCTAATGCCTATAGTACAGTTTAATCTACAATACAACAATCTTCATCTCAGAGAAAATGGGTATTAAGCCATGGTCAACTAGGCTTCAAGCCCTTCTGTCTTTGTAAATGAGGCTGCAAAATATGATCAAGGACTTGTTTAAGAAAGTAAGCAGGCTTAGTGAGAGGCTAACCACAGTTTGGAGCATCCAAAAAGGGGAACCACAGTAAAAGCTTTAGAATCTGCCAAACAGGAGCAATACAATAAAGGGTGGGATAACCAGGCGCTGAACAAACTGTTCACCAATAATCCATTGAGAGTTTAAAAGTGATTTACGGAGGTCAATGCCAGATGCTCTCAAATCCAGCAGCTCAAAGTTCTGGAAAAAAAATCTGGAAATAGAGGCTACTCATAACACGTCTACAAATAGTCTGAAGTGGCTTAAATAGAGTCCCTAACACACTGTTGCTTAGCAAGGACTCACCATCAGTGAGGAGGCCATCAAGTGCAATTTGCAGTATATGGAAAACTGAGCAGCACCTAGAGCTGACATTATTCAAGCGTTCTGGTTAAAGTCATTGGTATAAATTTACACTAGAATGGCAAAGCAGATAAAATGACTAATAGAAAAAGGTGACCATCAAAAATTGGTGAACAAAGGACAAACTGTTACTCTGAGAAAAGACCCCAAGCAGACGTCATTTCCCCAAAACTATCAACCAATAACATGCTTGCCCACCACCTAAAACTGCTCTCAGGAATAGTTGCAGACAAACTGGAAAAGCACATAAGTCACTATATGACCAGTGCTGAGAAAGGAATCGAACGCAACATCCGATGAGCTAAAAATCTTTTGTTGGTAGATCGGACAGTCTGCCAAAGCAGCAGGAGAATGCATACAATTTTTATGGCTCGGATTGACTACAAAAAGGCCTCTGACTCTATTCCCCATTATTGGATTGTCGTGTGCTAAACGTTTTATAATGTTCATCCTGCTCTTGTAGTGTTCATCAAGATCTCAATGACCAAATGGAAGATGGAACTGGAAGCTAATGGCAAAATACTGGCGAGTGTCAAAATCAAGCGAAGTATCTATCAAGTTGACTCCCTATAGCCGCTACTCTTCTGCATAATTATGCCCAAAACCTCTAAGCAATATGCTGAAAAAGACTCATTATGGGTACCAGCTTAAGATTAGCACTAAAACTAACTACCTATTCTACATAACTGACTTTAAACTGTACGCTACAAAAGAAAGGGACGTTGATTTCAAACACGCTTTACTCAGGTAGACTATATAGCACGGACATCAGAATGACCTTCGGTATTGAAAAATGTAGAGGCCAATTCTCAAGAAAAACTATTATGTACACACATATGATCTGGCAATGCCAATTGATATCGTCAAAGATATAGAGGAAGTGTACGAGTACTTGGAGATTACGCAAAGCAACATCAACCATGAATCTGAAGTACATCAAAAAGCCACAACCGAATACAAAAAGAGCTTTCGACTAGTCCTGTCAAGCCAGCCCAATGCTAGAAATCAAGTCCTAGCAAAAATGCATATTCACTGCCAGTAATAAGATACCCATCAGGCATAAAAATAGAGTGAGGAAGCCCTTAAAGAAACAGCTATGGCAATTTGCAAACTGCTTATGATGCATGGAGCACTTCACCAAAAATCTGATACTACTAGATTGTATCTCGATAGGGAATATGGGAGTAATGGACTCAAAAGTGTGCAGCAGACAGTGAAAGAGGTAGAACAAAGCATTACCTTTATTTAGCCTTCATGGCCACCACATATAAGTTTCTAGCTAAATTCCAAATGGATAGCTATGTCAATGGGGCTTTGCAGTGATGATGAGGAACTTGACTGACACATTAAATCTCTTCATGGTGCCGACCACCAACAAATATCTAAGGTTGGCAATCTCCACTAGACATATATGTAGCTGAAAAAAGGGAATGTAACGGCCAATACAGAATCACTACACTTGGCAGTTTAGGAGCAAGTGTTTTCAACAAGGCAACTCCGAACAAAAATCTATCACAATAGAAACGATTCTAGATGCAGACTGCACAAAGTTGCGTCATCATCAGTGGATGCAAGCAGCTAGCCAAAAACGCATACACTGGGGCAGTATAGTCACGTTACAGGTGTTGTATACAGAAGTCTAAGTGATGAGAATGGCCTAATTAAATCACAACGCTGGTGGCAGCCCCTGGTAAGGTCAATGAAAATGGCCACACTAAGATCTTTTTGAGCTCTTACATCCAGACTGAAAAGCATGTTTTAACAAACCAACCAGATATAGTAACGGATTACTAGGAGAACAAAGAGCTACAATAGTAGATATAGCAGTACCCAATGGCTACAATGTCACCAGCAAAAAACTGGATAAAAATCGCCTTCTTGGAGAAGAGATCGAAAAATGATGGGTTGTGAGAGCAACTGTGATTCTAGCAGTCATTGGGTGCAATAATACCAGGGTATAAAATGTGGCTTGCCCAGATACTGGTAGCAATCAACTCAAGTAAGTTGCACAAACTTGAGAACAGCTAAGATCTTGAGGGGAGTTTTCAAACTCCCAGGTCTATGGTAGGCGACGTAAGTTACATGTAGACCAGAAATTATCAACAATATGAAATAATTGGGGTAAGAAACTTTTTTTATGCATGTATGATTTATATGATTTATATAAAATATTTTTCTTACATTTTATATAATATATATAGCTATCCATAAATTTCTTTTTCAAGTAAATGTTTCTTATTTGAGCTATGCCGAGCATGCAACTAGCATATATATATATATACATATACATATATATATATATATATGTATATATATATATATATATATATATATATACATATATATATATATATATATATATATATATATATATATATAATTGTTTCCTCACCCCGGATACCCCGTATCGGTGGTAAACTCTGCTTTAACTCGGGTCTCCTACCAGAGACCTGGGAGTTTGAGCACTCGCCTCAAGATCTTAGCTGTTCCCAATAGCGCACTTTTCTGCAACTCACCTGAGTTGATTGTTGTTGGCATTTGGGCAAGCCACATTTTATGCGCCGGTGTTATTGCGCCCAGTGCCCCAATGACTACTGGGATTACAGTTGTTCTTACATTCCAGCATTTTTCAATTTCTTCTCCAAGAGGGAGATATTTCTCTACCTTTTCTTTTTCTTTGCTGGCTATATTGTAGTCATTGAGTACTGCTATATCTATTATAGTAGCCCTCTTGTTTTACTTGTCTACCACCACAATATCTGGTTGGTTTGCTAGGACATGCTGTCAGTTCGGATGTAGAAGTCCCAGAGGATCTTAGCGCGGTCATTTTCATTGACCTTACCAGGAGCTTCCGACCAGTGTTGTGGTTTATTAAGGCCATACTCATCACATAGACTTTTATACGCAACACCTGCGACATGATTATGCCGCTCAGTGTATGCGTTCCCTGCTAGCTGCTTGCATCCACTGATGATGCGTTGGATGGTCTCAGGTGCATCTTTGCACAGTCTGCATCTAGGATCATCTCTAGTGTGATAGATTTTCGATAGGAGTTGCCTTGTTGGGAGCACTTGCTCTTGGGCTGCTATGATTAGCGACTCTGTATTGGCCGTTAGGTTTCCTTTGTTCAGCCACATATATGTCTGGTGAAGATTGCCAACCTTAGATATTTGTTGGTGGTAAGCACCATGAAGAGGTTTCATGTGCCAGTCAATTTCCTCATCATCAGGGCATAGGTCTGTTGTAAGAGCAGCCGATTGAAATTCAGCTAGCAACTTATCTGAGATGGCCATGGAGGATGCATATGCTTTGATGCTTTGCTCCTCCTCTTTCACTGTCCGCTGTACATTTTTGAGTCCCCTACCGCCATCTTTCCTATCAAGATACAATCTAGTAGTATCAGATTTTGGGTGGGGTGCTCCATGCATGGTCAGCAGTTTACGAGTTGCTATATATGTTTCTTTGATGGCTTCCTCAGTCCATTTTATTATGCCTGCTGGATATCTTATTACTGGCAGTGCGTAGGGATTTATTGCCATGACTTAGTTCTTGGCATTGAGCTGGCTCCGTAAGACCTGCTGAAGGTGTTTCTTGTATTCGGTAATGGCTTTGTGACGTACCTCGGCTTCGTGGTTGATGTTGCTTTGCATAATCCCCAAGTACTTGCACCCTTCTTCCATATCTTTGATGGTACCATTTGGCATTCTTAGGCCATCTGTGAGCATAGAATGGCCTTTCTCAAGAATTAGCCTTCCACATTTCTCAATACCGAAGGTCATTCCGATGTCCTTGCTGTATACCTGAGTGAGATGTATTAGCGAATCAATGTCCCTTTCTTTGTTAGCGTACAGCTTGATGTCATTCATGTAGAAGAGGTGGTTTATCTTGGTGCCACTCTTAAACTGGTACCCATATTGAGTCTCCTCCAGCATATTTCTTAGAGGGTTTAGGCATATGCAGAAGAGCAGCGGTGATAAGGAGTCACCTTGATAGATGCCTCGCTTAATTTGTACACTCGCCAGCTTTTTGCCATTAGCCTCCAGTTCTGTCTTCCATTTGGTCATTGACATCTTGATGAATGCCACAAGAGCAGGGTGAACATTGTACATACTGAGGCACTCAAGTATCCAACTATGGGGAATTGAGTCATAGGCCTTTTTGTAGTCAATCCAACCATGGCAAGATTGGTTTGCCTTCTCCTGCTGTCTTGACAGACCGTCCGATCCACCAGTAACTGATGTTTGGCTCCTCGGGTGTTGCGCCCAATTCCTTTCTGAGCACTGGTCATATAGTGACTCATGTGCTCTTCCAGTTTGTCTGCAACTATTCCTGAGAGCAGTTTCCAAGTGGTGGGCAAGCACATTATTGGTCGATAGTTTTTGGGAATCGGCCTCTGCTTTGGATCTTTTATCAGAAGTACTAACAGTTCGTCCTTTGGTCAGCCATTCTGGATGGTCACCTTGATCTATTAGGCATTCCATCTGCTTAGCCATTCTAGTGTGAAGTGATGTCAATTTCTTTAACAAGAAGGCTTGAATCATGTCATGGCTAGGTGCTGCCCAGTTTTTCATACGCTGCACTCTGCACTTGATGTCCTCTTTGCTGATGGTGAGTCCTTGCTGGGCCACAGTGTGTTGTTGGCTCTCTTTAAGCCGCTTCAGCCAATTTGCAGTGGTGTTATGAGTAGTCTCTTTCTCCCAGATGTCCTTCCAGAACTTTGAAGTGCTAGATCGGGGAGGCTCAGGAATTGGCCTCTGCAGTTCACCTTTGAACTGGGAATACACTTTAGATAGGTTATTGATGAACAGTTTGTTTATTCTCTTGTTATCCCGCTCTTCAGTCGTGCTGAGAGTGCTACTAGCTGCTGTTTGGCAGATTCTAGAGCTTCTATTGTGGCTTTCCTTTTTGGACGCTCCAAACTGTGGTTAGATCTCTCACTGAGCCTACTAACTTTCTTGCGCGATTCCTTGATCTTATTTTGTAGCCTTAGCTGCCAGGATGGAATGGCTTAAAGCCTTGTTGGCATTGGCTTAATATCCATCTCCTCCAAGATGACGGTTGCTGTACTGTAGATTAAGGCATTAGTCTCACTGATTGATCCAGTTGAGATTGACTCCAGTGCCATGTTAATGTCTTCTAACAGCTTCTTAGGTATGGTCTTGCTAACTCTTCGTAGTGGTACCCTGCTTCCATAATCTTTAGCAGCTGACATCTTGTTGATGATATTTTCCGCAAGCTCTCTCACCCTTGGGTCAAGGTCCAAGTGCATGTCTTCTTCAACCAGTGAGTCAACACATGTTCGTGTATGTGTGACAGTGTGTGTTGATATGCACTGCTCTTTGGTTGAGGTTACTTGGGTGAACTGTTCCCTAATTTCATCTACCTCAAGTTCCGATATGAGGTGCCGCTTGATTATGTTACTCTTCTGAGCTACAAGTTGCTTAGCGGTTAGTGGCAATTCAGGGCGCATGTTTATCCACAGTTGACGCAACCTTCCCATATAGCCTCACTTTTGAGGTTCCCTCATAAAGTAGCACTGCATGAGGTCCGTGTTATCAGTCCAAATCCATTTCATCCGTTTTGAACCAGTAGCCCATTTTTCACTGCCTTGTCCCTGTTCAGCTACAGGCAGCGCGGACCTTGTTTGACCGGGCGACGTCCGAGCTGGCATGGCTTTGGTTATTGCACTCATCATAGAGGTTGTAGACGTTATACAAGCAAGGTTCTTGTCCAAGGACCTCCAGAAAAGTGCAGTTGTTGGGGTTTGAACCGAGGACCTAATGATCATCAATACCTTACCAACTGCGCTATCTGTCCTGTATTCTGTACTATATATATATATATATATATATATATATATATATATATATATATTTATATATATATATTTATATATATATATATATGTATATACTAGTTTAATACCCAGCCTTGCCCGGGTAATAACAGAGTCCACGTACAGAAAACCTAGTTTTATTTAGCATATGATACATTCACCATCCTAGATTTTAAACTTCCTATCATAAGAAAATTACAATGTTCTATTTGCAGAGTTCTCACTTTTAGGATGAACGTGTAACATAAAAGTTGAACCTAACTTATGTAAACGGTGCTTACTAAAAACATATTTGAAGGAAGGTTTAGTATGTGTTTTTGTAAAATTTAACTAAAACTTGAATGCTAATTTGTTTGGAAAGCTGTTTGTATCGTAACAGATGACCCTGAACCGAAACACAATTGCTAAATTCTTGTTTAAAAAAAAAGGTTTGTTTATATTGTCTTTTAAAAATCAATTTAGTCCTACTACAAAAAGGACAGAAAGCATCGAGCTTCATGAAGTTACTAGAGTACATACAGTTTCAATTGGTACATCAGCTAGCTCGTGCAATCTACAAAAGGGTGTACTGTATATGTTATATAGTACGAGTTTTGAATTGTAAGAGCCTTTGTATACTGATCAATAAACGTTTGGATTTCTATCGGCTGCTCCAATCTTCATGTTTTGCATCTAGCATGTTGAGAGGTTTTATTCCAAGATTTTAAAACCTATTGTTGGACATACAAAAACACACGGAAAGGCACACAAATGTTGAAAAACATATATACATGTATATCTAGATTTATATACGTGTATGTTGTCAACAAGACAACAATGTTGCTGTGCATCCCCGAGTCACTACGATGGCACACCATTCTCCGTTTACAACCAGCCTTCACCACACAAGGATGCATGCCCACAAAAAAATGCTGTCTTGAATCTAACAGCAGTCCTTACTGCCAACCGGTAGTTTAACCACCACACACAAATCTTCGATAAGAAAAAGCACAGCAATTTTCAAGATCAGTCAACTTGCTTTCCTCATTGAGGTATTTCCCAAGCATTTGATTCAGACCTGTTTATATAGCGAGACCTATTAGTCCTTTAGCTTTCCTGTGAAAAACAAGCTTTCCACTGGTCTTGCTTTCCTTGAAAGCCAGCTTCCGCATTACAGGCTAATCACTAAAAACCGCATATTCTCCAGCTTTTCACAAAGCTCACAAAAAAGATGCATAAGTTTTGAATGAGGAGCATTTGTAGCTATCAAAAATACGCAGAACCCCATCGCACACTCTGTGACCGTGACACTCTGAGCTGCTTGAGGCGGTTCAAGCAGCTCAAACAGACTGTTCGATTTGACCGCCGCCCTGTCTGCATCGGCCCCGATTGGAGTTTTTTAACTGGCATTTGAGCTTCGTCTCTACCCGGACTCTGTGCTGCTTTGCCATTAGTCTCAGCTAAAAGCCCAACAGGCAATACACAATCAGTAGCCATCTTTACCAGCAGAATATTGATGACATTTGATTCCAGCAAGTGGTTTTCACCTAAACCTAATGGTAAGATTGAATGTCATTGACAAGTTTATGGCTAAAATTGCCAGTATGTATGTCATTGTCATAGCGCTATCGCTTGACATCCCTTACATGCCTAGGCATGCTATTCACATACAGTATGCTTAGAGACGACGCCGGTAACCTGATGTAGTGCCCACTCTTTGGTGCGAGATGGGGTATGGTTTCACAAACACCTCGTCACTTACACTAAAACAGCTCTCAATTTTTTTCCAGATGCCTTATTGTTAATATTGAAGGGCACTCGCCATTGATAAAAAAATAGCACATTTAAAAGAACAGAGGGCTTGTCCATCTCCTTTCGAAACACCACATTATTCCAATAAGTTGCCTTCCTCAAGGTGAACCCACTCTTTTTGACAACCCTCTAGAATTTCCAATGATTTCTATAAACTATTCCATTACCCCTACAGCATAAGCGGCTCAAAAAAAAAGTTTTTTCCTACCTGTCACCAAACTGGTTAACAGCTGCTGACGTAAAAACTGTTGATTTTTTTCAGCAAAAACTCATAACACTGCTCACGACAAGCCAGGATGCTACACTGCTAAGTCACTATCTGTGCTGCTGACTAAGTTTGCAGTTCACGCCAGATAACAGTCCATGCCAAACCACAGTCCACCATTGGCAGAAAGGGACTGTTGTCATAATGAGTCACATCAATATAGCAACTCAGCACCAGGTCTCCTTTACGGCCAAATCTCCAACAGCCACAAAACTCTCATCTTGCAGTGCAGGGTCATTGTGCTGGCATGCCTCACACCCAGCCAGCTTAGTCTTTACCTGTTTTCGTGACAGATCATTACTGATCTGTCATACAAGGTAAAGCGTCTAATCAATTATCAAACGGTGTGACAAAGGTGCTGCTATGATGGCACCTTCAAGACTTTTGCTGCTGAACATTGCAGCTAACCCTTCAGCTGCTGCACAGTAAGCCTTTTGGTGCTCTAGCCAACACATTGATGCCCTTGTCATTTGTTCAGACTTATTATCTACAGAAGGAACAAAGTGAACAAACCCTGCAATTCCATACTTGGCTATCATGTCACAGATCGCCAAAACGACGCTTCGCAAGCAACTCCGCAACACCCTTTGTTCAGACACACTTTCACTCATCAATGGTTTTGGTCAACTAGTTAACAATTGTAAGCATATCAATGGCTAAATTAAATTTTTTTCCTTCAAAAATCTATCAAAATTTATCCCTCAATCAACTGTCGTCAACTCAGCAATGTTGATGCACTGTTGGTCAGTTTCCTTTCGGAGCCATGAAGCATCCTTCACCATGTTGCCATCACCCTCAAAAGTCACACCCATGCCAAAAAAGCTTGCATCATTCCGCACTGTAACAGAACTGCAGGAGTTTGCCTTGCAAACTCCTTTGACTAAGTCCTCGTGACGTGCTGCTGCCAAGAGCTCTTCAGCCAGACTGCTCACAGCTTTCCTAACACGGGAGTTTTAAACTCCACTGCAGCCTCGCCATTTTAGAAAACTACGCAGTAGTGAGAGCAGCAACTCTGCAACAGAGTAGGATCTAACCAGTTGAATACACATCAAAAACAGCTCCTTCTTCATGAGCGTTGATGGTTCAGATTTTTGCTCCAAAAAAGCTTTCTCCCTCAATGTTTGCAGATGCTCGGTAGAATCTTTCTACAAAGCTATACCAAGCAGCCAGCTTCTATCTAGGGCCTCTGGCTCTTTTGTCTCAAGTCCATACCTCACCAAGTAGTCTCTCAACTTTTGAGCACTCAGTACAGATTCCTGAACCACTATTTCATCATCAGTACAATTATCTGTCTCATGATGAACATGTTTGTCTAATGACAGAAACTTCTTTTAAGAACTGGGGTCATGATTCTTGGTGCACAGGACCAAAAAAGGTAAGTTGAGTTTAAACATAGTTCACGTCATTGTACGATTGTATGATTCAGCCTATTTAAGATTGGCCCATAGGCCTGGTTGAAGGTGCTGGCTAAAAAACCAGCATCTATCCATAGCAAAGCAAGTACTTTAGAAAAACACATTATCGTAAGAAGCTAAGATCTTGAGACAAATGCTCAAACTCAAAGGTATTTGATAGGAAATCTAAGCTTGAATAAGCTATATCATTCACTTGGTAAAATTGTGTGTAGACAACATTTTGTATGTACCAAGTACATATATGTACAATTATTCATATTTCGTCAAAGTAAGAGATACATAAGTTAAACTTACCGCTTGATTCGATGTTTCATTCTCTACGCATTCTGCCACCATCGTAACTATTTTTAGCCAATCGACTTTTTGGCGTCCCGCCAGCTCAGTTATATTGTTCTACAAATCATATTGCAACACCTTTTGAAATAATTGTGACAAAAATTTATTACTGCTATTGCCCTGTTGGTGCATATATGATATCATTTATAGATATGATTTTTTATTGATTTAATGGTCCAACTTGCCATTGAATGTATCAGCTTTAACTTTTGTAAAAATAAACTTTAAAGTAGTATTTAAAATGTTGTGATAAATGGAATCTTTTAAATCTTGTATTGATATTTAACAAATAACAAAAATGGAAGACCACCTAAACAATTAGTCACTGTCTTGGCACTAAAATGATTGTAGCAAGAAACTAGTTAAACAATATATTCAAATTAACAAGTAAATACTATACCGTCATTTTGTAGTAAAGTAGAAAAAGTTTAAGTTGCTATATACAATTGAAGAGACTAATTTATTAAATATGATTTAACAAAGCTACATTAGTAATTATATATTATATATATTTATATTACTTACAAATTAATCAAAGTTATGTTATCCGATTGTTCATAATCTTAATAAGGACAGTTTCAATTAATGAATACATTATATTCAAAATTCTTGTACAGCAAAGTTAATTACATGTATATTAATTTGGAAGCATGTGAAATTGTAAGATTAGTTTGCGTTGTACTCAGCTCTATTCGTAACAAATAAATCTAGTCACAACATTGAAACAAAACATGGAAACATTTTTACCTTCAAATTTAATTTCAACTGCTAAAATAATGTCAATGATCGAGTTATGTCATTGAGTTTATGTCTTACCCATCTACCAGTTGCAGCGATGTTTTCATTTATAGTAAATTCATTGACTGAAATTTTCTCAAAATAATCAGTGAGAATGCGGGCAAGTTTTATATGCTTTGGTTGATGCATTATGATAACTGAAAGCAGCTCCATGCTCTGAAACAAAACATTTAATATATCTTCAATTAAATTGTTCAAATAGTAGCTGAAAACAAAATATCAGGTTGGTCCCAAACTTGCATAAAATACAACATGAATAGCCTTATTTATTAATGGAAAATCTTACGTATGAAACTATCCCCACTGTGACAATCCATAATTTACATGAACTTAAAACATACTTTGTTTTATGTGATACAATACATAATATAACATTACCGTATAACATAAAATACAGAATATATGTGTAATATGTGTACATTACAATAATTACAACAAAATAGAAGCTTCAAATTTTAATGCAAAGCCTAATGGAAATAGCATATTAGTGTTTGTGTTGATGCATAATAAATATTATGTTGCGGATATATATATGTATATATATATGTATATATATATATATGTATATATATAAATATAGATATATATATATGTATATATATATATATATATATATATATATATATATATATATATATATATATATATGTATATATATATATATATATATATATATATATATATATATATATATATATATACATACAGTATATATATTGGGAACTATTGGGAACTGTATATATATATACAGTTCCCAATAGCGCACTTTTTCTGCAACTCATCTGAGTTGATTGTTATTGCCCAAATACCAACAACAATCAACTCAGGTGAGTTGCAGAAAAGTGCGCTATTGGGAACAGCTAAGATCTTGAGGCTAGTGCCCAAACTCCCAGATCTCGGGTAGGAGACCCGAGTTAAAGCAGAATTTACCACCCATATGGAGTAGCCGGGGTGAGGAAACAATTTTTACATATATATATATATATATATATATATTTATAAATATATATGCATATATATACATATACATACATATATACATATATATACATTTATATCTACACATATATAGGATTTGTATGTACACATATATATACACATATATATACACATATATATATTTATATATATAGTACTTATAAATATATACTATAGTTAAATTATTAATCATTATAAGTTAACTATAACATATAAGATGATACCTTAATATATAATTAGGTTATAAACTTAATAATTATAAGGTTATAACTTACAAAGTATATATATATATATATATAAATTGTTTTCTCACCGCGGATACCCCGTATGGGTGGTAAATTCTGGTCCAACTCGAGTCTCCTACCAGAGACCTGGGAGTTTGAGCACTCGCCTCAAGATCTTAGCTGTTCCCAAAAGCGCACTTTTCTGCAACTCACCTGAGTTGATTGTTATTGGTATTTGGGCAAGCCACATTTTATGCGCCGGTGTTATTGCGCCCGGTGCCCCAATGACTACTGGGATTATAGTTGTTCTTACATTCCAGCATTTTTCAATTTCTTCTCCATAAGAGAAATATTTCTCTACATTTTCTTTTTCTTTGCTGGCTATATTGTAGTCATTGGGTACTGCTATATCTATTATCGTAGCCCTCTTGTTCTACTTGTCTACCACCACTATATCTGGTTGGTTTGCTAGGAAATGCTTGTCAGCTCGGATGTAGGAGTCCCAGAGGATCTTAGCGCGGTCATTTTCATTGACCTTACCAGGAGCTTCCCACCAGTGATGTGGTTTATTAAGGCCATACTCATCACATAGACTTCTATACACAACACCTGCGACATGCTTATGCCGCTCAGTGTATGCGTTTCCTGTTAGCTGCTTGCATCCACTGATGATGTGTTGGATGGTCTCAGGTGCATCTTTGCACAGTCTGCATCTAGGATCGTCTCTAGTGTGATAGATTTTCGATAGGAGTTGCCTTGTTGGGAGCACTTGCTCCTGGGCTGCCATGATTAGTGACTCTGTATTGGCTGTTAGGTTCCCGTTGTTCAGCCACATATATGTCTGGTGAAGATCGCCAACCTTAGATATTTGTTGGTGGTAAGCACCATGAAGAGGTTTCGTGTGCCAGTCAATTTCCTCATCATCAGGGCGTAGGTCCATTGTAAGAGCAGTTGATTGAAACTCAGCTAGCAACTTATTGAAATGGCCATGGGGACTACATATGCTTTGATGCTTTGCTCCTTTTCTTTCACTGTCTGCTGTACACTTTTTGAGTCCCCTACCGCCATCTTTCCTATCAAGATACAATCTAGTAGTATCAGATTTTGGGTGGGGTGCTCCATGCATGGTCAGCAGTTTACGAGTTGCTATATCTGTTTCTTTGATGGCTTCCTCAGTCCACTTTATTATGCCTGCTGGATATCTTATTACTGGCAGTACGTAGGTATTTATTGCCATGACTTGGTTCTTGGCATTGAGCTGGCTCCGTAAGACCGGCCGAAGGCGTTTCTTGTATTTGGTAATGGCTTTGTGACATACTTCGGCTTCGTGGTTGATGTTGCTTTGCATAATCCCCAAGTACTTGTACCTTTCTTCTATATCTTTGATGGTACCATTTGGCATTCTTAGGCCATCTGTGAGCATAGAACGACCTTTCTTAAGAATTAGCCTTCCACATTTCTCTATAATACCGAAGGTCATTTCGATGTCCTTGCTGTATACCTAAGTGAGGTGTATTAGCGAATCAATGCCCTTTTTTTTGTTAGCGTACAGCTTGATGTCATCCATGTAAAAGAGGTGGTTTATCTTGGTGCCACTTTTAAACTGGTACCCATATTGAGTCTCCTCCAGCATATTGCTTAGAGGGTTTAGGCATATGCAGAAGAGCAGCGGTGATAAGGAGTCACCTTGATAGATGCCTCGCTTAATTTTGACACTCGCCACCTTTTTGCCATTAGCCTCCAGTTCCGTCTTTCATTTGGTCATTGACATATTGATGAATGCCACAAGAGCAGGGTGAACATTGTACATACTGAGGCACTCAAGTATCCAACTATGGGAAATTGAGTCATAGGCCTTTTTGTAGTCAATCCAAGCCATGGCAAGATTGGCTTGCCTTTTCCTGCTGTCTTGACAGACCGTCCGATCCACCAGTAAATGATGTTTGGCTCTCTGGGTGTAGCCCCCAATTCCTTTCTGAGCACGGGTCATATAGTGACGCATGTGCTCTGCCAGTTTGCCTGCAACTATTTCTGAGAGCAGTTTCCAAGTGGTGGGCAAGCACGTTATTGGTCGATAGTTTTTGGGAATCGGCCCCTGCTTTGGATCTTTTATCAGAAGTACAGTTCGTCCTTTGGTCAGCCATTCTGGATGGTCACCTTGATCTATTAGGCATTCCATCTGCTTAGCCATTCTAGTGTGAAGTGATGTCAATTTCTTCAACCAGAAGGCTTGAATCATTTCATGGCCGGGTGCTGCCCAGTTCTTCATACGCTGCACTCTGCCCTTGATGTCCTCTTTGCTGATGGTGAGTCCTTGCTGAGCCACAGTGTGTTGATGGCTTTTTTTAAGCCTCTTCAGCCAATTTATATATATATATATATATATAGTTTTATATATGTTTTATATCTATATCTAAAAGTCTCAAAGTTTTTGCGTTTTGGGTCGAGCGACACACATAAAGGTGTATACTAGGCTATTGCAATTACAATCTAGCAATAAAAAATCTGTATCACACTTGATCGGAACTCAAAAATATTAACTTGTAAGTCTATCAACTAGAGTGTTTAACGTTCAGGCTAAAATGCCAGTATCACCTTTGTTATCGTAATGGCGACAACATATTACTGGCTAAATACGCAATTTGTTATTATTATCGTAAAAACGCCATGTATATTGTATATATGTATATTACTAGTTAGTTAATTGGTAATTTAAAAATTTTTTTCTTTCAACTTAAAATTTTCTGACACACCTTTCAATTTTTGGTTCTTTTTGGTTCTCAAAACTTTTTGATTGGACAAATTTATGCTGTGTCATAGTGAATATAAATTATGTCGGCCCTATTTTTTGTTTAGTCAGACAAAGCACCAATTTGCAACTTATTGCACTACATTTGTACCAGTATTGAGAGGTACCAGCATCGCTGTATTCAAATTGTTGATAGATGGCATCTTCTGAATCCGTACTTTAAAAAACTTCTGTGTGCTTCGTTTTATTGGTACCTAAAATTATTCATAATTTTTACCTTGTTTTAACATTTTGGATTTGCATCGAACTATTCCTTGGAATTAATGTGCCAGAACACATCTAGCCATAATTGCTAACTATTTGATGCGTAAATGCATTTACAGTTGTTTTATATTTTTTATAATTTGTATTAAATGCACAAAGCAATTTTCCATTATATAAATTTTAAAAGTTACAATTTCAATTGTTTTATCTGTTGAATAAATAATATATTGTCTGTTTAGTTTTTTTATTACTCAAACAAAGCTGCACATTAACATAGTATTTACATGTATATATTAAATATTTGTTATATAAAAAAGTATTGCGTGAGCAGTGTCTGACATCTTTCAATATTCATACCATCACTATTCTTTCCCAGTAAACATTTCCATCTGAAAACAGTTCATCAATTGCTTCTTTAAAGCATGCCATTGCTTCTTTGTAGGTGAACGTTTTACATAGTTCCCCAACTGAACTCGTCACCTCTTTATCATTGTATGTTTGATTATCTGAAACTAAACCCAAAATTGTGATAACCCTCAACTCATTGTGCTGTTTATTAGGAAGTTTTAAAAGTTTATTAGGACATTGATCCCCCACTGAATGCTCTCTACTAGCTTGTATGTTCCTATCAACTCATATTTTAATTAAAAAAAACTAAAGTGATGTTACAATAAAGAACATAGCAGAACCGCTGATTAATATGTTCGTCAATCTACTGTTTCCTGAGCTGTTATCAAAAGTATGAAAAAGATTTCTAGATTTATTAAAGCTTGCGATACTTTTCACTTCATTTGTTCACCTTTACCACAATCTAGTCAAACTTTCAGAGCCATGAAATCAAGGTAATTACTCTGCCCTGAACAAGCAAGATTCCTTATCCAACAATTGTTTCAAAATTCACTTTCTTGTGTTTATAAGTAAGTTAGGTGGAGATCTAAAATGTCCTAAAATTTCATAATTCTGTGACCACCAGAAATAGCACGTTTCACTATCCACGCCTATTCCTTATCCACATTTACCACACATAAAGTGGCAATCAAAATGCCCTATCTGCAGATAGGGCATTTTTATTGGCCTCATCATACACAAAGTTGGTCATCAAGAGCAGCATTATGTAATCCCATAGTACTGTATATAAACAATGTGATGCAAAAATGCAGCAGATATTTTTTGTGGTTTTAAGGCAGCTTTCACACACTAGTTCATTTTTAAGTCCTCAATCATATCGCTATATTTTTATCATAATACACTTATTATGACCAGATGATCTCTAAGTGACATACAATGTAAGGCTACATCCAACTGTAGCTGATTTGATAGATATTAATGGTACACACAAATTCCCACTCTGAGATTTGATGATAAGTTCTTTTTAGCTACATGTACATGGAAAATTTTAGCTTTTTTTAAATACTGAAATTATTGCAGTGTATTGTATTAATTTGTTTTCAATGAAAGTATATGGCCATATTAAAACCATTATTTTATTATAATTTTAATACTATTTTTTGTATAGCACAGAACAAAATAAATACAGAAAAACTTATTAAATTACTGAATAAACATTATTTATACCATAATACTTTTACTTGAATGCCTTGGCACTCTACTTTTTAGTGCCTTCTTTAGAGTGACACTTTATTAAAGGTGACATTCAAATAAAGGGAAAGATCGTGTTGCATTTTTCAACCACTTTGTCAGAATGCTGAGAAAATAAAATTAACTATTTTACTAGTGAACCGGATGTTGCCTATACTCTTTACTCTCCTCTAAGCAACGCAACATTAACCCTTTTGGATGCAAAAAAATGCTTGCTTACCTCTAGCCTGCCATGGACCTTTAAATAAATATACATGAGCAGGACGATTCATGTGCCTACAAGTTGATATACACGTACATTGCATATAGCGTGTAATTAACTTTCAGATGAGCTTTTGGGCTTTTATGGTTTTTTGTTTCATTTTAAACTTCAGAGCCTATTTTCAGATCGTAATTAAATTTAACAGTGTTGCATACAAGGTCATTGCACTAAACAATATGCTTGCAACAGTTTGTAGCCAAAACTGTTTTTATATGTGCAATAAAACAGGTGTTACAAGCGTTGGTTTAGAATAAGCTGAATTCAGGTTACCGCAATCATGCTATCAAATAATATGCTATAAATCTGCAAATTTTATTGGTTTTCAAGAAATGATAGTTTCAGTTATTAATTTAATAATTTCATTCAAATAATGCAGTTCAGGTGAATGTGCATCTGTCTTCTACAGCACTACAACTGATGGAGTTTTTTCAGGGTAATGATAGCAACTCATTTCCTGACGCAGCTGCTGCATTCTTTAGAACTGATGCTACTCTAGGAGAGCCAACTGACTGACTTCATTGACTAGGAAAACGGGAGTTTGTTTTGTGGGGACTTTTTCCAGAGCCCAAGTTTTTGTTTCGGTCTGACCTTTGAGCTTGACTTGAAGGAATTTGATCCTGTCTCAAAGGGCTGCTGTCATAACGGCTGTCGGCATAGCCAGGGTGTATTGCTGTAGACCAGTGCGATTTATTGGGCTGTGCAACAGCTCTAGAAACATGTCTCTGTCATATAAGGTGCCAGCAAGTCTCTATACATCATACGGAGTGAGACCTTTACTTGACAGGCATGCGCTTGTAGAGTGATAGCTGCAATTTGCCTAAAAGTGTTCAGTTTACCCCTAGCCTACTTAGGAGAAAGGCTGAATTGGGCTCAAATCATGTCAAAGACACTTTGTAGACAGTTGAGTTGTTCATTAATAGCTTTCCACTCCCTCCCTACTTTCTGAGGTGTAACAGGCCGGACCATTTTCCTAATTGTCGGCTTCCGCTACCTTCTGAAAACAACTAATGCAATGATCCAATCCGTACACCTGGCAAGTCGAACATTCATTCTGCCTTTAGGAGTTCTCGCCAATTACTAGGATTGCATTATTCTAGCATTTTGACCCACAGGAACTGAGGATCCTCTCAGTCCCTCAATCTCAACTTGCCAATTGTTGGGACACAGCAATGCTACAGTAGAAAGGCTCAATAGAGCTACGGAGAACTCTCCTTTCTTCATAACATGAGGAGGTTATGTCCTTTGTGGAGCTGATCCTGGTTTATTGTGGAGCCAAGATTCACAATTCCCCTGCTACTAGTGTAAAAAAAACTGGTAGTTCCTTTGTTTGTTACCAGAATACCAAAAATAGATACACCGAGTGTATTAACCACAAGAGTATATGTTTGCTCAGTACATATAACTATGCATAAAGTCAATACAATAAACATTTAAAAATTATCCAGAGAGACTTTGTATGTTCAGCTGGCTGTTTACCAGCGTATTCTTTATTTCTTCTGTATACGCGATAGGCTTTGCCTCCTTTTTATTGTTTCCCACAGTTTCTTTTGTTGCAACTCGACACATTAAGCCAGTTTGACTGAGTTTTCTGTCATGGTACTAGGACTCAGCATGATTCTGGTGTTAATTGCGTGAACAATTCTGTCAGCCCTAGTATTAACCCTTTTTTTTCACAACATACAAAATAACCCAAAATATTAAAAACGACCTAAAGTTAAAAAAGGAACTTTTCAAAGAAGTATCTAAGTTTAATTATTTTATCTTAGGTTATAATTAAAATGCAGAAAGTAATACGAAATATTATGGTTCCAAAAATTAAGGGTAATACCTATCATCCTCAGATCTTCTATAATTTTTAAAAGGTCTCTGTTCTCTAGTATCTGTGATAACTTCTCTTGAGAGGCTTTGCTTTCCAAATATAACTTCTTACGGGTTGATTTTAATCTGAAATGAAACATTTGACAGTTCTAAATATAATAAACAAGCAGTTTTGAAAGGCTGCAGATTTTTATCTATTAGTGTTTTTATATAACAAATCACTTTATCGATAACTTGTAATATAACGATCAACTTTCATAAACAGGGTAAAGCTAAAGCTTTAATTTTCTGCCTACTTCAATAGCTACAAGTACGTGAACTCACTGTATTAACAGGTAGGTTATCGTGTGTACTAAAAGTTTGAAAAGCATGCTTTTGAAACAAGTGTTAAGTAGTATTAAAAATGTGGAGACAATAAAAACTTTCTTTAAAATAGCGACATACTCAATTTTAAAAGAAATAAGCCTTTATGACAATTGATTTATGAATATTTGTACGTCTCTGCTGCCTGTTAGAAAATATGTGACATAGGCCTAACTTTTTGTTGCAAACTCAAACAATTTCCTGGAGATCACTGCCCATAACTATAAAGCAAAGTCAGGCATCTTCTAAAGATTTTGAAGCGACCAAAAGAATGTGTAAAACATTATTTCCTTCGTTCATTAACTTGGTATATTTATCATCATATGCAATGCATAACTCGATAACATGTACTTGGCAGTGCTCAATAAACATTTTTCTTGTCAAACTTTTAGTCAAAGACCTAATTTTTGTTTATTAATATTGCAAAACTATGCATCAAACCTGACCTTTTGACATGCTTAGTATCCAGTTACAGAAGAAAAAACTTCAGAACAATTTTCTTCTGGAATTTATTTGTAACAACTTAACACAATTAAATGTAAAGGAAACTACCGTTTACCTCTACTATCAACACAGCAGTCAAGCAATGACATCGTGTGTTAAATGCCAAAGATAAATATCTAAAAAATAAATATGCATCAACATACACGTAAAATAGGGAATTAATAACATGCAAACATGCACGGAGTGTATACAAACAAATCTGCTCAAATAATCATCTATGCTCATTTTATATACGTTCTTCATTTTAGGGTCTATCCACTTTTCTATAAGTTATTTGTTGGGCCTTTCATAATGATATTCACGATTGTCCAGGCGTCTTCAATGCTACCAGACCTTCTCCTGTGACTGAAAGGCTTGGAACTGGGAGCATCATGACTTGGAACTGAATTACTACGGCCCTGGTAGCCGCATTCTACCGTAACATAAAGATAAACTTTTTTTAGGAAAAGTCAGTTATTTCCATGTGATTGAATTAAAAAAGTTTTTTTAATCAGTCTAAAATATTTTTTCGTAATTTATAATATTTCACTCTAATTGAAGGCCTCATAGGTAGCTCACAGTACCTTATACAGGTTCTAAACATACCTAAAATAGTTCATGTATGAAACAGTACCTTTTTTATGAACTCTTGTTTCTTCTGAAATGCAATAATTTTATGTTATTTGCAGTTTGATTGGCTAGCCTAAAGTATGGTTCGACACAAACTTAGGCAGTCACTTGTTTATGTTGAGAATATTTTAGTGTAGTGTGTCTGAATGTATCAATGTAGATAAATGTTTGTTATATAACTTTTTTGAAAACTTTGTCATAACTTTTGTTCTACTGTGTTAATATTTTCATTTTAAGCACAAATGGAAAGTTACTGTTTTTGGTCTAAAATCTAATTCACATGCTAACTCGAAAATCTTTTTCTTTTTCATATACATTTATATGTTAAATCTAAGATAATGGCTAAGTATCTTTTCAAAAACGTACCTAAAGTAAGAAACATTAATTTTTACTACATCTTGTAACTAATGAGTTTTTATCTTGCATACTCTGTTTTTGATGACCTCATAAAAATTCTAACCATCCAATTCTGAGTTTTATTAAATTTTTATTAGTATAAAGTATATTAGGTGTAAACTAAATGACTCTGAAACAGAATAAGCTTAAATCATTACTTGAATTTTAACAGCGTCTATGCATGAGCTAAAGCAAATGTTTGAGTTTTCTCAATTGTTTTGAATGTTTTCCTATTTATGAGTGTATTTGTACAACTACTACAGTTGATGCAAAGGAACTTTAGAGTAACTAGACCACTTGTAATTACAAAGTCTTGCAATCTGTTGGGTGATAAAAAAACCTTGGTCTCACGTTCAACCTCGCACATCTATTCAATAGTCTTAGCTATCATATATTGCATTTTGAAGGAAGCTAGTTAACTTAGCCCTGCCTAAAAGTGTTATTGAACACAAATTAATTGCTAATTGCGGTCTTTGTTATGCTGTCTCGATGTTTCGTTATAGTGTACAAAGTTACACCAATGTTTGGCAGCCACTCTCACCCGATTCATGTCTCGATCAGTTAAATAAATTATAAGCCTAGTTGGATAGAGAGAGATGCAATAAGTTGTATTCACATAAGCTGAAGTGTGATTAGTCTAATTTTGTGCCAGGATTTCCGTTTCGGTTGTAAAGTTATCTTCTGTTGAACCTCAAATATCATTGGTTTATCATTCATACTGACCATTTTGTTTACTATTGAGAGTGCACTATGTTGCCATCTTATACTTCTTTGCACTTATATTAATAAAAGTACCATAATGCGCAACCTGAATTTTACAATACCTCAGAAAAAACTGATCAAAAAGTTAAAAACTAAAAACTGAACTTTCAAGCATGATATATCTGTTTTATCATAGTAACATTTGCTTACATAAAAGTTTTAATGCATTTAAATGTTGACATTCCAAGTAAAAATTATTAACTACACTTAGTTTTGATTGCATGCAAAATAGTGTTGAGTGTTTCACTCAAGCTTTGATATTTAAAAAATTTCATTCATAATTATAAAATGTACTGTCTTGAATCAACCTAGTTGCCTAGAATATTTTATAAACTTTACCTGCACAGCAGATATAAGTAGATCATTGCTTGCGATGATTCATACATATTGCATGCAGCCAGCTGATTTGTCCTAATGATTTTTTTTAAGTACACTGGTGCTATTATTTAAGGAATTTACTGTATGTAATATATGCATAGCTCTCAAAATAGGCACGAAAAAAATGTTACTGAAATAAGGGAATGTATTTCTCAAGGAAAATAATACGGGTGTACAAAAATGTAATAGGGATACAAAAGCACTGGCACTACGGATAATAGAACACAATTTGGGCCTTTTAAAAATGATATCAATAGAGGATTTAAACATTGGTGTGTCACTTAATTTTTCTGTCAGATAGTGAGTGAACTGTCATATAAATGTAATTTCCTAAACAGCCTTTTGTCTACTTACATTACTTGTGACGCTAGTTAGCTGACTCCATTAGAGTAGCCTCCATAGGCTATGCTTTTGGTTAGTCTGACCCCGAGCCTCCGTCAAAAATTCTCTCCTCTTTGCTGCCTCTGACAATAAAAAAGAATACTATTTTGACGGTGGTTGCGCGCATGTGTGTGTGCATGTGTAACAACAGTGTTTCTGTCTTAGAATGCCCTCACCGATAGAGGCTAATATAGATATACCATAGTAATGCTTCTCCTAAGTAGTCTTCAATTGCACAACACTCCAGATGTTGGTATAAGCCTAGTCAACTTATCTCAGCTTGTTCATAAAAGGGTGTAAGTCTGCTCATCGCGATAAAGAGCTAAACAATCTTACTTTTCTGCTTGATCTTTATAGCTCCTAAAAATGAATTTGCTACCTCCCCTGTTTCCTTCATATTGACTGTCTCAAGTACAAGTAACTAAGACTCTCTTTTCTCCTCTACCTGTCCATTCAGTCAACCCTAGATCTACTTTACCTGAACCTTACATTTCGAGGGCTGTCTCTGTCCTATACCTCTGTCTACTATTATCCCAGCTACCATGCCCTTTATAGTCGTTGTCACAGCTACCACTTACGCTACTGGTACTATCTCGCCAGTCATACCTGATTCATCTCCCCTTATTATTCAAGTCTCAGGAGACATGACCTTGTTGCTCACAAAGAAAAACTTAATGGTGGGATAACTAAGAATTTTTTAACAACCACGCTTGCAACTGTAGCAAATTCTATATCTACTATTTACTGTACTAACTGCTGTATATCTAGTGACATGAAGTTCTGTGCCATTAATATATACGTCCTTCTTATGTCCCTGTCCATACTATAGTCTCAAATAATTTTCATATATTACTAGGATCTTGATTATAATTGCTATCTTCATAATGCTTCCTATTACTTCTAGGTCTACCTCTAAAAGAATACGTATCTCTGAATCCAATCTTCTATCATTAATTTTAGGATACTACACCCTACTGTTTTTTTGACAACTTACCTACTTTCTTTGTAATTTTACTTCTTAAGTCACCTTCATTACTTTATGTTTCTACAAACCTAGAAATATGATTTGCAACCTCACAAGTCATCGATGCTTCATTCAGCTTATCCGTGTCAGATCAGCATTTTTCATTAGGCACTCACTGCTTTCAAACTAATAACCGCCACTAATAGAGCATATCTTACTCTATCAACATTATTATCAACTTTGGCATATATTTACTCAAACTCATAACTCTCTGCAAAAGCTCTCTATCACTTTCATCAACTGTCTTTCCGGCAGTCAGGAACTTATGCTCCTTCACAAACGTGCTTTCTTCTTTCCGATAATACTCTCGGAATAATTTCCAAGACCTGTTCATATTTACGACAATACGTCAACAAGCAATTTTAGCAATTTAGCAATTTAGCAAAGCAAATTTAAGTCAACGTAAAATATTATTGAGCCAATAAATTTAAAGATTGCCAAATCATGGACGATGGATAGTGAACAATAAATTACAGCATAAATAAATAATAACAAATAAATAATAATAATGAATAAACATCAATGATGAACATGTTTAGAGGATAAAATAAAGTTTTCGAATACTAGTCAAAGGTTAAAACTGTGCATGAATATTCTAAATGAATCTCTAAGTTTTGTTGCAGAATTTTCTTGGTTCAATTCCATTTGTTTAAAAATAAGAAATACAGTGTATTGCCATCCGCATTCAAATGAAGGTCATTATAAATGTTGAAAAGTTGATGAAGTCACATAGTCACAATAAAGAAAACTACTGTCAGAACCTTTACTGACTCTTAAATGAGCTTATTTCCAAACCAGAAATTGACTTTTAAACATAAGGTACTACGATTTATCAAATATGAAACTGATAACTGGTAAAGCAACAATACAGAAGTAGTCTATGTTTAAATTTAGGAAGTATCAATAATTAGATTTTTTTAAACTTTGAGGTTTAAGTGATGATAGAAATAGCCTTGAACTACGTTTTCAAACTATGTCTGTAGTTAAACAAAGTATCTTATCCAGCTTCATGATTTCTATATAGTTGATTAAAAAGTTCTAATGCTTGTAGTTAAACAAATTTTTGTTATAATTTTTGTTTAATTGGAAAGTAGTTATAATATTTTGAGTGACTAGAGTTTGATTAGTCGCTCTTTTTTGTGTTATTTTGCTTTTGCTTTTTATATCTTAAAATTCACACTTTAGTTTAACTTTCAATCTTTGGATTACTGACTGGATTTTTTTTTCTTAGAAAACCTGTCTGCTGAGCAAGCTGTCAAAGCCATTAGGTACAAAAACCAATTTTGTTGCCAGTTTTAAATAAATAAATCATTTCTAATAAATTGGTTCAAAAGATCTGTTGAGCTGCACAAATCAAAGAGAGTAGCCATTTTTGTGCCAGTGTTTTGCTTCAACCAAGCAAATAATGTGTCACCTACTGTCTACATTCACCACTAATGTGACTGTATCTTACATTAAGCATATGTCCAACAAAAGCTACTAATGAACTAACTAACCTGATCGTTTGAACCTGATTATGTCAGCTGTTTACCATATATACATATACAAGCAATCGTTATTGTGGTAATCAATAGTCGTATTTTACAACGTGTTTTCTACAGCAGGTGAACAAGCTAAAAAGCAGAGTAAAAAAGCACAAAAAATTATATTCCAACTAAAAACTAATGAATAGTCTAACTAATATAATAATGTTGAAACTGAAAGCGTAAATTATGTAAAAAGCAAGCTTGATTATTGATATGAGTGTTTAAACACAAGGTGTACAAATAATAGCTCTGTGAAAATAGTTATGCTCATCTATCACAACAAATTTGTAGTTATTAAAACCATAGTCCCACGAACAAACAAGCAGAGCAAAGTTTGAGAATGTTTATGATAAATGCATGTGCACACAACTTACGAAAATCATTCATCAACAACGTCGCAAACTCCCTTTTCGAAATATCATCATTAAGTTTAACCATTGTTTTGTAGAGTCGTTAAAGTATAATAACGATACAAAACACATTTAAGCCTATTTAAATATGCTACCAAGTCTTTGTAAATTGTCGACAGTATCTTAAAACTTACCCATCTGATCGGATTATCCACAAATAGACAGATTTATTTGGCCGAAAATCGTCACAAGACGCTTGAAAAGCTTGGTTTAATAAAAAATAAGACCGGCACATGAAATGCCGAGCGACAGAGAATAGAACCATTAAGTCGTGCGCATTTTTTGAAAAAAACGTGCACATTTTACTAGTCTATAGCATTGTTCAATTGCCGAAGATTTCTGTAATTAACATAAAAGTGCTGAAAAGCAATCGTTTCCTTTTTGCCGATTTCAAAGTAACTGACATTTTGGACACTTATGAGTACTTTGGTATTTCAACTGATGTCCAAAGCAATGAAAGTAAAGTAAATGATGATGATATTTTTTTAACGATTTTTATGACAATGTTACATTATTCAATTATAATAAGAATAACTATTTGATTTCACAAGATTCAATTATAAGGTTAATTATTCGATCTTATAAGATTTAATTATAAGAATAAGCATTCGAATTTACAAGATCAAAGTATATAGTGACTGATGTTGGGAAATATGTTACTGTTATTATTCTTTCTAAGTAGTTTTGTTAAATAGATTTTCTAAAAATCTTTATAAGTTTCACAACTCTTGATATTGTTAGCTATGACTTTTTGAAATTTAAACAAAACTGTGCAATGTTTTTTTATTATTGCTGTATTACTATATTAATAATATTGGTTATTCTAATAATATCAGTACATTTTACTTCTAATATTGCATTTCTCCTATGGCGGGGAGAGATATAAACACATAATCTTTAGCTTTCATTATTTATGTTTGTTGTACATAATAACACCCAGTACATTACAGCTACCATTGCAGCTACCATTGCAGTTATCATATTGCACTGCAGTTCCATTTGACTGCTAATATTGCATTTCTCTACTATCAGTATCCTTTCTTTTTTCCAATATCACTTTGGTCGTGGGCTGTACGACAGGGGAATTTCTAGTTATAAATATAAATTAGAAATATCTTAAATTTAATCTAGTGATGAAAAATGTCTAATCAGGTGATTTCACATCATGTTTTGCTGCTTTGTATCTTTCTATTTGTTATGGCATCATTATAAACTGTCTACTAAATACCTAACATAACTCACATACATGCACATGATTATACATGTAGCTGTTTTGTAGCATGTTAAGTAGAAACTATATTGTTGATGCTGAATGTTGCACCATCTCAATTCTTATTACTAATTACGATCATACTATAATATGAATGACGGAAAATAAAATTTTATTTGCTTAATTACAATTGGAACAAAAATTTGGTGCATTCCAAAAATGATGTGTGATAATTTTAAGAATGATTTATCTTTTTAACATTTGTGAAAATCCATCAATGCTAGAAACTTTTTTTACAGTTTTATATTTCAATCCATAGTTTTCTGAGGCAGCATTGCAAAGAACTGGTACCAACATCATTACCCCAAATGGATGAAATTCAAGAATGCAGCTCAGCACCAAAGCGTCTTTTTGTGGACTTTTGTAGAATTCCGCAACCACAGATTTTCTTGGATACCTCTGATCTCGTTTCGCTTTTTGGAAGACTCGCTGGTCCACACCAAAATAATCTATTGCCTGTAATGTCCAAAAATGTGACTTTTTAATACAGCTTATTTTAGTATTTAAATCCAAGGGTCCTTCAATGAACAAAATAAGAGTGCAGTTGATAGGCTCTCCGACAGTCAGTTTTGATGTACCATTCATATCCATCACGTACAGCGGCTGGTTTTTACTGTTAAAAAAACCAAATTAGTATGATGGCACCGAGCTTACATTATTAGCAATTGTTTACAAATAAAATAACTCGGGGTAGTTATTTAATTTGTGTGAGAAGTTAGAGAGGTAATCTCCAGTCACAGATTCTGAAATATCAGGTAGAGCTATGAATGTTGTTCTAGAGCAAATGTCAGTAAATCTTTTGTCAACTAACCCAATCATTATCAGCTTTCCAAGAAGAGTAATCCCAACCCGGCCATCAAGGTTGGGTTTGAAGTTGCTCAGATAAATGATTTTGCTGCAGGGCGAACTGTGTTTTTGTGTAAGTGTAGCTACCATGTTCATAAAGTTTCCTTTGCATATTGAAAAGGTTCGATTGAAATTACTTTTGAGAGGTTCTTCCGTCAATCCCGGATTTGTCTAGGTTCCATGTTTAGCAACTTTATCATCTGCCAAAATAAAATATGTTGTAGAAAATGAGCCTTGTCTCACAAGCCTCAGTACAAACGATTCATGGTGTTTTATGTGTAGCTTTGTGGCGTAGCTAGTAGGTTCCACAACACATTCCAGGTCTAGCGAAGGCCGGCCACCATGAAAAATTATTGTCAGTTTTAGTATGCGTGTACCACACCTTTTTGGCTTTGCTGAATTCATGGTAATTTTCTTCCAGGAAGAGGGCCTCAGTTGATCCACAACTTAAAACACTTCTATAAAGTTGAATTGTTCAAAAGAATAAGTAAAAGTTATGCTTAAAACTTGGACAATCTTAGATATCCTCAACAATCATCTAACAGCACAATATATTGTCTCTCTTAACTGAGAATATTATATCATTCTCTTGCTACAGTTTACTCTGGTTACGTTTCATTGGAAATTTTCCTTTTAGCCTTCTAGCTTTAGACAAAATTATACAATAAGTACCAAAGTTGAACAGGGAACCTAACATTACATTTTTTTATTACATTAAATTAATTAGACCGATTTCACTGAGGAAAATAATTAAAGCACTTCATTCACTTTCAAATTAAGAAACCTTCAAACTGAATTACCTTTTTTTTGGTACAGAATTATCCATCTAGCATAAAACATGTATCTGACAAAACACTACAATTTATGCAAAGATATGCTAATGTAAATATTGCATTAGTGATTAAAATATGCAAATAGCTAGGGAAATAATTTTTTATAATTAATGCTGCAAAAATCTCTTTTTCCTTAACTTCCCAAGTTTTTGATATTGCCAATAGCTACTTTTCAGTCGCATTTTTAACAATGAAGGGTGAACGCTTTCCCTAAAAGTTGACAAATTTTGTTTCAGTTAAAATCTTTTAGGCCACCGCTTAGAGGTTTTTCTAAAATGTCTAATTGTATGTTTTCATTGATATCACCCTAATTATTTTGCTGACATCTGAAATATTGATATCTAAACATACTAGAAATAAATTTTCACCCCTATGGTTTGTATTTAAGTAATCTGATGAAATGAGAAATTCACGTTCAATGAAAAATTGATCCAAAAACGTTTCGATGAGTGAATATTGTTTCTTCATCAAAAAAGTGTCTACTTGACCTCATAGAGTAAGATTAGTTAATATAAAGATTGTTGTATCCAAGTTATTCAGATTAATAGGATTACCATTTAAAAAACTCCAAACAAAGTCATAAAGGTTAATCAAACTTTCAGGCAATGAATAAGAAAATTATTCATATTTTGTCTATATATTATTTTACTAAACTATTACCAATATAATTTCATAGATTGTTGTATGATGACTTGTATTTTATGTTGCATCATTTAATCGTTTATTTAAAAATGATGTAATAAATTTCGCTGCTACAACAGACCGATCAGACTGGTTTCGACATAACACAAATTTAGCCTTCACTTAACTGACCGTTATATTAATCTCCTAAGCAATCTTTAAATATGCTTAACAATGTTTAACATATGTTTAACATGCTTAACAACGTAGCTATGTTTGATTGCAAGACAGAAAAATTTTATAACGCTGAAACCTCATTAGAATTTAAGGCAAACAACTAACTATGAAGAACTATGTTAAGAATAGCACTTGCTACTGTTTAAGACCTATATTAAAGGTTGACTTGGAACCAAATTCACATTACAGTTTTTTGGTATCAGAAGATTCACCAGTCTTACTCTGCTGTGTTATAGGTGCAAAACATGTGGAAATGTGATTACAAGCTCGTAAAAGCTCACAAACGAACAGATATTTGCCGCCATGCCGAAAACACCGTGGATCAAATAATTAATATATTGTCATTCGCAGCTAGTCCACTCCTTATTTCCTGACCTTTCACTATGAAGATTGAAATTGACAAGTGTTTGCTAGTCTTTTTGAATTAAGACCTAGCTTGCAGATTGTTATTTAATTAGTTTTATATTATCTGCATTTGGCTGGTGACTCATCCTTGATGTTTTTGAAGGCCTTTATTGAAGCCCATATGTGACCACAAGTAAACGGGCCATAAGTTTAATACGATGAGTTTTTGCTTGTTAGTGTAACGGGGTGAGAAGCAGCAACTAGTGTAAACACTCATTCTAATAAAGCTTATTCAAAATGTTTTTATACTGCAACAATTACTGAAAATATCCCTAGTTTGTGAGGCTACATAGAAAATGATCTCGGAAAGCGGGGTAATTTTCGCGAAGTAGGGATAGCAAGTTAGTAAACTCAATGCCATATAACTGCTCTTTAATATGCCTAATAACATATGAGTTTTGCTTATCTCATGGAAGCTCAAACAGCCCAAATTCACTTCGCAAAGCCATTACTATGCAAACTGGAAATAATCAAACATGGCATTACATAAGTCAAATGAGCGTTTTTTCATTGACTCAAATAATATTGAAGATGTAAATGATTCTTTTGAAGAATATTTTGACAATGTAACAATTGCAAATTGCTCGGATAAAGAGGAAAAAATTAAGAGGAAAAATTAAGAGGAAAAATAAAGAGGAAACGTAAATGATTTTCCATGTTCAATTGATGCCGAAGATGATCATGGAAAAATAATTACACAGATAGAAGAGCGAGAAGCTGTTAAAATTCTGACTCTGTTAGAAAATTTTATGGTCGAAAGTGAACTACACTCTGGTAACAAGAGGTTCGACCTTCTTAACCACTTTTTTTGTAAGTGTTTCAGTAAATTAGGTTCAGGAGGCTCCAAGTGTATAAATTAATTTGACAACAATCAAATCAGCCTTTGCAAATATGCTTGCTCTGAACAATCAATTACTGGGTTAGATATAGCTAGCTCAGCAAAGTTTGACTGGGCATTTCATGCTAGTAAGCACAAATTTTCTACAAGAATAGCTAATAATCCAGTTAGATAGAAAGCTAGAACTGAATATAAACACTATAGTAAGCCTGTATGGAGACTGTTGTTTGCATATGTGCACACTAAAAATGTCAACACACTTTACAAGATTGTAAATCATTACCAGGCAGTCCAGTCAATAATTCCAAGGAAGGTAGATTGTGGAAGCATTGCAAGTATCACATATGAGCAGTCTGTACGCTTTTAAACATTCATGAAAAGTTTACTGCATCAGCACAGTTTTTTCTACTTGATACATTAAATGGAATTGTCAGAAAAGTTACAGAAGTGTTGTCTTCACATCTGACTACAGAATGCCTGATCAGTGTAGTCTGTCAGGACTTATCCGCTGATCACCTTTTTTCTAGCCTAAATGAGGCAAGAGAGACATATTATCGCTTCAATTTTCAACATTTTAAGTTTACTTTGAAAGTAAAAGGTTCAAAAAGGATTTTTCATTAATCTTCATAAGCCCAATTGGTGCATTAGCTTTTGTCAGTTTATTATGGTTTTAACAATGTCCACAACTCCTAATAGTATTTATGGTTTTTTGTTTTATGAAGTGATTGACCAGTATTGAGTTTTGAAGAAATAAAATGTCTAAACTATTATAAATTCAAGTTACTATTGTTGTAATTCCATGAGTCTACTTTTTTACATATTCATTTAATGTGCCTCTCAAACGGATAACGTGAATCACTTTAACCTGTTTTCTGTTTCTATTTGTCGCCTGCTGCTGATAATGAAATTTATTAGTACATATTCTTTACATAATTTTAGCACAATATGCTGCCCGAATCTGACAAAACACAGTAATTGAATGATTTCAAAAATTTGGCTTTTTTAGTACTTGACAGACTTTAAAACTTGGTGCACAATATTCACCAAAACTCATCAAAAAAACTGTGTTAACTGCACTTTGGAGGCATTTAAACTTTATGTCACTTGGTAATTCTAATGAGCTTGCTTTTATAAAATCACATAACACAACAAGTGTACATGCACTGTTTTGCCAACAATCATAACAATCATTTGATGCTATTTCACTAACCTTACATACCACAGCAACTGCACTTATGTTTCTGACTGAAATTCAAACTGTAAATGGTCTACCTATTTATTCTTTAGATAACACAGTAAGGGAATTGGATTGGTGGCAGTTTTCAATTTGGTTTGGTATTTACACTACCACTCTATCAACCGTGAGTTTCTTACCATGAATGAACAAGGGTTATCATATGAGAACACAGCATATGATAAATGAAATTATTAGTCTATTAGCACTTTACATCACGCAAATAACTTTGTACACCAAATCAGATCATATACAACGTTTTATACAACATTTCATGAATATAACTCACTGCACTGTAATTCATGCACTGTTATTGATGGGCTGTGATCCATTGCTACATAAATTACAATACACAGATCTTGCAGTTGGATTAGTTTTTTTTTCTATATTTTTAGACATTGCAAATGGTCAAACACCTGCAAAATGACATAGTACAGATAGTGAGAAATGGAAAAGAATAATTGTTCACAGCCATTTTATAGCTTCTTAACTCCGACGTAGTGAGGCCTGATACTGTAACCTTTTAGTTATATGAGCCTGGACATACTTTTATGTTCAGGGATAGCATCCATGCAAATTTATAAAAAGGATATTGGCCATCAGAAGCTTTTTGACATAAAAGACTTGAAAGCATGCTACCAAATACCAGATCATCAAGCAACACAAGTCAGATATTCTAATAAAAGAACCTTCTGATCTGACCTAGTAGCAGCAAAATGTCAGAATAGAGGCCACTTTTTTCAGAAATTAAAGTTGCTAAGTTTTAAAGAGGGAAATAGAGATTTGTATACAAACCTTCATATCAGCAGACAAACATCAGATCATTTGGTTTCTTACTATCAAGACAAACTAATATCAAGTGATAAGTTTACTGCGGCCCTAAAAGGCTTCAGCAAAATACTCATGGAAACTTGCATTACCAACTTGGCACCTCTCATGCCTGCAAACAGAGTTCGGCTTTAGAAGAACTTGGTCAAAACTTAAGATCCCTGTAATCACAAATTTCTAAAACAGTAGCTATGCATTCAATTATAGTTTTATTTGCACGCTGTAAGTTATACTTTGATTATTTTCACAATTTCCTAACAATTTTTTATTTGTGATTACAATTTTATTAGTTCTTCATGCACAATACACTGCTATACCAGTTCAGACATAAATCACATTCATTGTTGATTGAAACTGCTCAGAAAACGCAGCAACTTTCTGAATAATTAATTAGGAAACTACTACATACAATATTCAAATTGTAACTCCCCACGTGTGTTTGCTACTTTATCTTCTCTATAACCAAATGATTTCAAAATGTCACTGATACTGTAAAAAAATTCATCATAGTGGAAAATATGAAATTTCGAATTTGTTGTGTTTTATCAGACCAAGTCAGTATAGATATAAGTGATTTAGTGTGATTTACATTTTTAAAGCTTCAGGTTTGTTAAAGCTGATGGCTGTTACTCTTAGTGTTTGCATTTATCACTCTCATCGTTGTACAAGAGCTAGCTTCATATTGCTGCTTCAGTTGTAATGACTATTTCTATAGTTCTGTTCACTAAACACTGTTATAGTTTTTACTTACCAAACCATTGTAAACCTGCGACTTACTCTCAATCACTTAAGTTTACAGTTGCTGTACTTTCTGATTTACCAATCTGTATTTGCCAATCTCAATTCCGTATTTAGACTAAATCAAATGTGTATGTTGTGTAAATAGTTTTAAGAAGTTAAATTATAATTTGAGGTTTGTTATTAAACTGCAAAAATAAGGTATTTAGATGTTAAAGTGAAAATTTTGAAGGTTTATAAACTTTCAGTAAAAAATGTTCTATGATTGTTGATACTTGTACGCAAGGGTTATAAACTGATAATAAATTTATGCTTTAATATTGTTGTTATTAATATTGTTAATATTGTTTTAATATTGACTTAATATAATTAATATTACTTAAGATTTTTCTGACTCACGTTTTTTCAAAACTTGCAAAAAAATACTATCTTTTAATTTTTGAAAAGCGTTCACTTATTCCGTTAAACTGGAGTTGCCATATGATTGCCACTTCCAGTCACATGCAGTTGACATTGCAGCTTCCTAGTGTTGTTTTAAATTTAATCTCATGAGTATGGAATCATGAATTAAAAATAATTTAGCGAAAGTGTTAAGAGAAAAAAAATTGCTAGTTTTTTGTATTTTTACCACTGATAGGAAAAGAGCTGAAAATAATTGAAGTAAATTTAGAAATCTCTTTTTTAGTTTTCACTAGTTATCATTGTTGTATGCTGGCAGCTGAAGGGCTCATACCATGAATATTAACTTTTAATGTTGGAGGAATCATGAGTGATTAAAGCAATCATGAGGAGTTGATGATGCACTGATATTACACAGTGTATAAGTGGCTGGAAGCACAGATACAACCAGCTTTCTTTCGGCAATCTCTTCAAGTGGCAATTTTTACAAAAAATAATATGTTAATGGCAATCGCTTACGCAACACCCATCGGAACACTACACACATACAAATGGAAATTTTGGACTGAATTTTTTTACAAATTTTAACAGATATGCTTTAAATTAAAATTTATATACAACGTACACTAGTCTAAAATAAATTTAGTCTGAGTTTGTGTCAACTCATATTTCTATTGAATTGAATATTTATCTATGGTTTATATCTTATATCACACACACACGCACACGCATACGCACACGCACACACATCAGCACATTTGTTTATAAAAAAAGAAATTACCTTCATAACAAACCATTGTATCATTGTATTAATGGTTTTCATTCAGTTTCTTACCTGTAACATTTTTCGTATTTTTCTACCATTCATTTGTGTTTATTTTTGTGTAATCATGCAAATAATTTATTTTTCTGTCTTAGGCCTGCAAAGTGAATGAAACCAAATGTACTAACACTGGTTTTTGTCCTAAAATAAGACACATAAATATTCAAAGTAAGAACAAAATGTATTGACATCTCACGCCAAAGTTTAACTGTAAATATTTATGAAAGTTGATTTTTCAATTTAAAGATTACAAATTTTAGGTTTAATATACCATGAATTTTTTTCAATTACAGCAGGTTGTTATGACGATACGCCTACTTTGGCTAGTCTTTTATTTACAACAAAAGTTACTTGCTCCAAGGTTTGCTAGTTGGTGAACCAACAATTCCTAAACTTTCTTTAAAAAATATTTGTGACTTTTCAAGTTTCAAGTCATTCAGCTAACCAGCAACACTTTCCATCAAAGTTGTAATTAATAAAATTTGTTTGAGTTTTTTTGATGTATATCAGACGGTGACTATAAGTTAAGTGATATTCTAATAAACATTAAACCAGCAAACTTTCAACTACTTGTTTTTTTTTTAACTGCACGCATGATTGGCTAATCAAGGATACAACAGCCACTTTTAGCATGTATCGGTATGCTATATATAGTATATAATGTGTACTAGCTGTAAAAACCAGAATTGCCCGGTCTAATACAAATGTCTTTGGACAGGAAATAATCTTGTTTTTAACATACAACAACATTTGCCATTGTAACTTTCCAACTACATATTATTAGAAAAGGGTTTTATGTAGTTGAAATAAAGTGAAAAGGTAAAGGTAAATGTAAAAGTTTTCAAACTTTGTCAAACAACTTTTACACATCATATCTTGAGGAATATGCTTTGCGGAAATAAAATAAATTTAAAAAATACGACTAAAAAGGATTTGGATGTTAATGTGAAATAATTAGAAAATAACAGCTAAAATAAATCGGTTTTGCTACGATTACAATAAAAGATGATTCGGTAATGATACAATTAATACGAACGGAGAGAACAAAATTAAAATTTTGACTATGTTGAATTATTAATAAAAAATTATGCATAGAAGTCTCTGAGTATAAAATATTACTGTTCTGCCAAAAGCTATCCATCAAAACTTTGAATGTGACAATACTGGTACTTCTCGATACCAGTGAAAATGTAAAAATGAGATATCGTACTGCTTTTGTCTGACCGAACAAAGAGATAACGTCAAGGCCTTTCCCATCAAGACGATTATTTTACCAAAGCGAGGCCGCATTGGTAAAATAGTCAGCATGCACTATAATAACTACAGATGGAGCTGGACGCACCTACACACCAAAATTTAGAAATATATATATAGATTACGCATATTTGTGGTGCACTTCAAATGCAGTGTTGCATATAGATTATAGCATCTACACTCTATAGTGGATTGAATATGGTTATGCATAATGACTGAGATAAAATATTTGCCAAACAACATAAAAGTTGTGTCTTTACAGTAGAAATATTTTTGACAGGCATTTCATTGAACCCAAATTTTCCTCTTCTCTTATTTTGACCACTGTCTTGTCTTCTTGTCTTACAAATTACGTTTAAAACTTTTTAAATTTTTTTAAATTTTTTATTTAAAAGTTAAATGAGAACATATAATGAATTAAGCAAAAATGTTGGGTCAAATTTTATTGAACAAAGTTTAAAACTTTTTTTTTGTAACATGCAACATCTTTTCTGAAGATGTTCAGCATGATACAGTTATCTTCACACTCAAACTTAAAACTGCCATTAAATTTAATGTTCCTCAAAATTACCTAAAACTCAAAGTGTTAAGAGTCTACAATGCTAAGATCTCCAATAAAAACTCAAAATCTAACCACACTATCAATAATTCAGGCAGCTGGTCACATTTGTAAGGTATGCATATTCCTTATATTTTATATAAATTGATAAAATGCTTTTAAAAAAATTTAAGAATCATGATCTATTGGTAACATAATTGAGATGCAAAAACAGTAGCAATGACCATTTTGACATGACTATGCTAATTTTTTCAGTTTTGCCGCACAAAGGATGGATCGGCATTTGTGAGATTGTAGTATAAACTAGTAATAAATTCAGGATATGCTCTGAGAATTTGCAATGTTTACATGTGTTCAGCAATATAGAAAATATCTACTGCGTGTGTAGCTTATAGCAATATATAAAATGTATATGGGTAGCTTATAGCTATATATGAAAGGAGCGAAACAAATGAAAATCTAGCATACACGGTCGACACATTTTGTCTTTAGCTAAAAAAACTGTCAAAAAATATTAAAAGCGACAGCAAAAAATATTTGGCTAATTGTGCAGAGAAAGTATGTTACAGACTACTTGTGCATTACTGCAAAATGTCATTCACTTCTAACTGGGTAATGAAACCAACCCAACACGGTTTTATCCCACATATTTGTACTACAAATTATAAATAGGCCACAGTTGCCGTTCGTTCATATTTACGAAAATAATCTTATTGAAACCCACTGATACTAAAGCCAAAAAACCGAAAACCTCTCACTATCGCAAAAAAATGAAACTGAGTTAAACTGAGTAAAAACAATCGAAATTTTGTATATTCAGGCATTTCCCGCTCGTCGGATTATGTTTATTGAGCTTGGCCAAGAGTACCAGATTTGCTTTAGGAGGCAAAGCCTCTAACACAATCTTATAGGATTATGTAGAATTCTTAGCTTATCGAGGTGCTGTGAGTAAACATATGAAAGATGCATTGGAAAGGATTCTTTTTACTCTTCCAGCAAATGAAAACATAGTGAGTAATTATTACAAAACATTGCTTCATAGGCCAACTTGGTTTTTAAGAAAGATTTAATTCAGTGACATTGTTGACAGGGCTTTGTACTGAGATTGCCGTGTGAACATTGAAGTGAAGTGTAAGAACAAATGTTCGGAGATAATATTACAGTAGTCGTTTCTCCGATCCTTTCATGAAAAGTGAGAGTGATTGTTTGATTACTTTTGTGTGGTGATTGTTGCAAAAATCATTTTTCTAATTTTAATTATGAAACATATTTAATATATTCATTAAACATGCAGACACCAAAGCAGATGTTAACACACAAAAACCGCCAAACATCGCATAAACTAGAAACACTTTATAGGAGCAAGTACTTAAACGTTCAATACTTCACTTCTCCAAGTTTCCCTGTTTTAAGGCCGTCCTCCTGTTGTTCAACTATCTACCAGTGACTCATGTGCTTCAATTTCTTTGAAGAAGAAAGGTGAGAGATATGAAGATATCTCAAAGAAGAGGAACAATTTATTCCCAATGACTCATCGGCGGCAACCTGAATATGTTGATCCAAGCAATTGCGGTCGCTCGGCATATATTAGACAACCAAAATCTCATTATGGCTACATCGCAATAACATTTCTATCAAACTCCTCCTTTACACTAGCTAAACCATGTTTTAAAGAGATAATTTATAATAATAATAAAAAAAGAGATTTATTTTTATTTAAAGTCATTGCTACATGCATTGATATGAAATCTGTCTAAAATGGACAACCTCATTTTGTGTCTGCCTTCAAAGTTTATTCACAAAACCAACAACGACACAACGTAAACACAAATTCACAAAATGTAAACAACGATTTTATCATTTGCCTGTGAACTGTGGTTGCGTCCTTTGGGTTTAAAAATAAAATGTATATCTTGGTTAATTTTGTGTGTCACATAAACCAAGTTTTGTTTGGCAATGTTTATGTTTTGACATTGATCATGCCATCATAGTTTTTATATCTAAGAAGCATTTTAGCCATAGAAACCTGGCCATTACTGGGTTTATTACTACTCAAGAATGTATGTATATTCAGACAGAGTAGGCGGTTTGTTGCCTGTCAAAATAGAATTAGAATATTGTGTTGAGTAATGCAGCTTTGCAGGTTGATATAGACATTATGTTTAATTGAGCATATATTTGATAATTTCTGGACGCTTCTCCTGCCAACTAATTGTGCTTATGATTATCTGTTAATAGATGTATTGTAATGTTAATTTTGTCTCAGGTTTGACTAGCAATCATGTGTCAGTCATTTTCGATTTCCAAGACATACTACAATCCAAAAAAACGTTTAGTCACAACAGCGTTTAAAGTAGTTGTCTCAACTGAAATATTATGTCAACCAAAATAGCTTATATACAGCTGGTTCATAGAAAGCAAAAATTAACCTTTTTATAGACAAAAAACCCGTATCTTAGGCTAACACGTTCAGAACTGAGTATCAGGTTGCCACTAGGGCGACCATTCAGCACGTCGCCACTTATCCATAAACGGTTGAAGGCTAGGAAAGATCGTACAAAAAATAAGATCTTTCTTGAAAAGTTTTTTTAAACCGCTGCAGTGTAAGCAAAAAAAGGTTTTGCTGATCAAACATGAGATAAGATTAACATTACAATACAATAAAAAAATTGTGCAAAAAATGTAAGACATTTAATAGAAGAAAAAAACATACAGTCAGCACAATTGGTGTTCCTGAATAGATTATGAATTAGTTCAGCACAATCTTATGACTATCTCAACTCATTCTACCTAACTGAACATAAACACTATTTATCCACCTAATCTGATCTGTACAGTAGACTAATTACTAGAAGATTTTACATCTTTCGAGTTTATAAACTGTTGACCAAACTTCGTACCTCTAAATCAAATACTCCAGAAGAGTCCCTTGAGTTGTTCACCGAAAAATATGTCCACCTTTGTTTTGAGCCTATTACAAACATAAAAAACTATTTTTAACAAGGTATAATTTCAGGGCTTTGAAAATTTTGTAAGGTGATATGCTGGTGAATATGACTCACCACAAAGCTTCAAGCAACCAATACCCATTTATGTTCTTTAACATCTTGGAAGGATCGCAGAAACATTTATTTCCAATTCTACTATAGAAAGAATTTCAAGCTTAGGGAACAAATTTGCTTATACCATGAACCTTAGCACTCCAAATTCTCTCACCAAATTAATATTTGATGCCTGCTATGATCTTGATAGTAAAGCTACAATTACAGTACAATTTTTGGCGTTATATTTCAACAGGGCTTTTGGGTGAATGTCATTCTATGTAGTTATTAAAAAGTTTCCTTCGATAAGTGCCAAAGCAATTTTGTTAGATATTGTGAAATGTTTTTACAGACTATATGCATAGGGTAAAATGTGCAGGCTCTATGTAATTGTACAGTACTAACACTGAAAAATCGAAGTTTCTAAAGGAACTGTTTTGGGTTCATGGTAAAGAAACACTTTTGCGTCTGAACTCAATCCATGTGATAAATGTACCAAGAATGCTCATAAGATTAATTTGTATTGCGCTGTAAAATTAACTAGACGGTTGGTCATTGAAGCAACAAAGAGTATATCAATCAACAATATCGCACACTTGTCAAAATCTGCTACAGCCTATTGCTGCAAATGCGTTCTTTTGCGTGAAAAGAACTCTATGATCCTGAAGACTTCCAACCCACCGGCTGTATTTTTTTAACTCAAAAAGTGTGCATAGAGCCCTTCTGTCAGCACTCATAATGTGAAAATAAAAATACTGACAGTATCAAGTTTCTTTTTATCAAGATTCTGAAACTTCTGAGTTTCACACAATCCTTTACAGTTATCTAATAGTGTCAATTTATTATCTAAAATGCTGGACCACCAGCTTATAATTTTACTCAGTTAAAAAAAAAAGTTTTAAGACAACATGGCCTTCCACTGTTTTACAAGAATACTATTATTTATTTTATCTCACCCTGCTCAAAGTCAGTATCCTTTTGTATCACAAATTGATGAAGAAAAACTAGAATACTTTAAAATATTAGTTTTTTGGGTTATGCTACCCGATATTGGCATTCGCGACCAAGCTCTAGATGCTAAGGAATAAATACATTTTTAAATACTTGCTATTAAAACTACTCAACTCATACTTCTCATTTGCTTTACTTTCCAGGACATTCTTACTTGTTCGAAATACCAAGATGCCTAAAAAACCAGACATCAACACCCTGTCAACTTACATTATAAAACAGCAATATGCAAAGAAGGTATTTCTTTCTATACAACTAGTTCACGTTGTTTTGTTATTTATTTTGATAATATTCATTCGTATTTGTTGCTCATTATTTATTTTTTGTAACTTTTTACTGTTTCATAGTCTGACTAACTCTAAGTGGCATTGACTAGTGTAAATGGAATTGATATATTTTTAATGCTCAACAGTGAAAATGCGGTCAGCCTTTTTAATCTGGTTGTTTAAGTAAAAAGTTGCTCGCGTCTCAAGTGCTAAAATTTGTGTCACATAAGTTGTTACTCAAGTGAAGAGCAAGAATAAAATTGGAAATACTGAGTTGAAAGAAATAATATTGGGTTTTAAGTGAATTCATGCAGATATTTAAAATTTGCCAAATTCCAAAAATAACTTGTGCTTGTAATTTTAAGAAAATCAAATACTTTTTAAAGTTATAAAACATGGATATCTTAAACATCTCTCAGTGGAATAGAATTAACATGAATTCAAAGAAGCCAAGTGAAGATGGAACACGGATATTAATGCTGCAAATTTTTTTTCACGGTGACGACAAACCGCTAGTACTTGAGTGTGTCGTGGATCCTAACAACTGGACTGCAAAACTCCAGACAATGGTTCATAAAACGCTTGTGATGAGGCTTGCAGGACACGGCTCATTTTCAACCACTGATATTATTTTGCCAGATGGTAGAATTGTTGGTCGCGGAACCCACAAAGACATTGCAATGACAGAAGAATCTCTTAAAGGAAATTTTGATCGGACTTTTTCAATATGCAAAGGATGCTCTAGCAACATAGTAGCTACACTTAGCCAAAATCACAGTTCATGCAGCAACAAAAAGCTTTCGCTAGAAAACTTCCAACATAACCTTGATTACCAGGTTGCAATTTCTTTGCTTGGAAAGCTAGTAATAGTTGGCTTACTTGACAAAGGATTTACCAACATTCGCTCTCTGCCAACAAACCAAGTGTTACCTGACATTTCAGAGTCTGTGACTGGAAACTACCTGTCTAACTTTTCCTTTAAAACAGATGAATATCCTGCCCAATTTTACGTCCGGAAAATAGCTAGTAACGTAAGCTCTACGCCATCAGAATATTTTGGTCTTTTCAACAGTGTCAGCCAGCCGCTGTACTTAATGGAAATAAACGGTACATCAAAACTGACTGTTAGAGAGCCTAAGAACTGCAATCCTTTATTGTTTGTAGAAGGACCTTTGGATGTAAGTTCTAGAATGACCGTGACTGTTCCAGGTAATCAAACCGTTGGCTACCTTGAAAAACAACAATTTTTGGACCTAAAAAATTATGGCTATTTTGCCTATGGACCAGTGAGTCTTCAAATACGTGCCAAAGTCAGGGGAAAACGAGATCGTAGATATGCAAGGAGATATGTGGTTGCTGAATTTTACAAAAGTCAACAGGAAGACGCTTTGGTTTTGAGATACAACGCTGAAATCCATCCTTTTGGAGTAATGATGCTGATACCAACAATTTGTGTCGTTGCCTCAGAATACTACGGACTAAAATATAAACCTGCAAGAAGCGTTGCCAACATTGATGAACTTTTAAATATTTTAAAAGGCTAATCGGATACAAAAGATATTGTGCATTAATGCGTGAACACACCATTGTTGTTGCAATTCTGATTGATTATGCTAATAAAAAGTTGTTTAGCCTCTATTCTGTTATTTTCTGATCATGATTAGCAAAGATGATTTTAGATTGTACCACAGTGAACCTCATGCCAGTGGTATTATATCTAACTAAATTAAAAATAGTCACCCGCACATAGAAGCATGCAAGCTATGTGATTAATTTATAAGTCGATTTGCATAAACAACATTATGGCAACAGTTGTATGACTAGCTGAAATTTATTGGTGTAAACATTCAATGGTTTGCTTCATTCAGTCATTATTAACTCAATTGTTTAATTTCTAGATCCGGTAACAGTCAAAGCTAAAATACCAACCAAATACATTGAACTTTGGAGACTAATAGAAGTTTTATGTAATTACACATTTTATTTCATTCTAAATTTAAAAACAATTTTTTTATTTTCTATTTATATTAACTATATGTTGCATAAAACTCAATGCATTCTTTGATATGTTTGCTACAGTTTGCAACTAAAACTAGCTTTTCATGCGCAATAGAAGAGGAGTTACAAGTGTCAATCCATTGTAAGATCAGATTACCACAATGATGCGACAAATAATATGCTATAAATCTGCAAATTCACAAGTTATATAGTGACAATCCATCAAATCAGACAAGTATATTCTCATTAACAAGTGGCATAAGCAAACCATACTCATATTACATGCAGAAATGAAAATTGTATTTTTCTAGACAAAATTATTGTCCTGTTTGCTCAGATAGCTGCGTTCTGATTGTTGCTTTTAATGAAATAAAGATTTTCTGGTTGTCAAATTCCCTTCACAATATCATTTGACCTCAATTTTTTTTAATGGCTGAACTAGTCGATATTAGCATCCAAACATTATTTCCGCAGAGCAAAATCTTTAAGCTCGTTGCATTTAGCGCAAATGAATAGTAAAAGTAAAACTTTTCCTTGCTAAACCTAGCCTTCACCTTGCTAAACCTAGCCTTCACCTTGCTAAACCTAGCCTTCATCTTGCTAAACCTAGCCTTCACCTTGCTAAACCTAGCCTTCACCTTGCTAAACCTAGCCTTCACCTTGCTAAACCTAGCCTTCACCCTAAACTAGTTGTTTATCTACCATCGTAAGTTTAAACTGTTTTTTTGGGTACTTAAAATTATCAAGACCGCGTAAAACAAAGAACTATTAGTAGCCTGAGACAGTTATTGATCATCTGGAAAAATGATTTTTATCGGTATGAACAGTTCATTTTCAATATGATTTTGTAGACACTTTTTTAATTATCACCTAATATCATGAGTCCATAAAGATCAGAGATTGTCAAAGTGCCAGTCAAATTAAGGTGGCATTCAAATAGAGAGTGGCGCTCTATTTTTTAAACCCTTCTCTCATAGTTGCTGTTAAAGAGAGGGTGTGTCAAATAGAGGTGGCGTTTAATTAGAGGTTTTACGGTAAATCTATTGAAAGTACAATGTATGTGAACAAAACTTTCTATAGACATAAACTATATATTACTGAGATTTGGTAGTTTGTTTTTGAAAACTTTTTTTTAATTCTGTTGCTATGCTCTAGATTTTAGAACCGCCGAATGAGTTTTAATGCGTTTTAAACTATATTAGCTTTTTTTTCACAGTACTTAGAATTTTCAAAGGCATTCCTGGTACTACTATTGGAGAAAATAGTTTTTAACTTGTTTTAAAAATATTTCAAAATAATGTTAATATACATTTATATCCAAAATATTTTATTTCAATTGCATGAGCATCTGAAAGTTTACACTGTCTATGATATTTTAGCATCGACAAACTATATTTAATAAAACAAGCAATAAATATATGAAGTCTTTGCTACACACGTAAAAAAGCTGAAATTTGAAAAAATTGAATAATTATAAATATAAAGTAATTCCTTTGTTTGTGACGATTTAATTCCATTGGCGATTTCCTTTTACTTTTCTTTTTAGTGTTCAATTTTGTTTTGGAGTATGAAATAAAATAGTTGTTGAGGCTTTAAAAATGTTGGCTTCAAAACATGATTTTTCTCACTTGCTGCAGCTTGACTGCGGCTCCAACTTGCTACTCCCAGCAATTATGTACTGTTTTGTAGAAAAAACTGCATTAGGGAAAAAAACTAACATTATCTGTGTAATTATTTGTGTTTTATTTAACTGTTTACTCCCTCCGTTACCTTGATTACATTAAATGTTTTTACTACAGTTTATTTGTTCAGAATCTTCTGGTTATCAGATTTTAACTTCTCACCAGCTGCTAAGTCTGAAGCTTTGTTATGTAGTTGATGGGAAGAGAAGTCTTTAGCTTTTGCTATGGTCATACTATTTTGGAAATCTTTTTTCAGTCAAAAGATCATAAGTTACTCAACCAAACGATACTTCTTTGGGAAGTTCTCAGAAAAGTCCAGTTATTTTAGCAGCAGCGATAAACAATGAGAAGCAGATTTGAGTGGTATGATTGTGGTATGCTGTCTGGCACCAAAGTTGAAACCTTCATGTTCTGGAAAAATGAATATGAGCAGCCTTTGTCACAAGAGAACCACATGACTGAATGCAGATCAAACAAACAAAATGACCCTTTTGATCAACGGTTTTATTTTCAGCTAGTTGTAGCTACCGCGCATAATAAACACCAGCTGGTCGGAGACTCTTGTTGGCTCTTGTAGAATTGTGGTCTGTAAAGAATTTTGCTGTTTTTTGCCACTTCATTGACTCATTATTTACTGTATCAAATTTAAAAGATTCATATGTGATTTCACTCAATGTTCTAAAGGATTTTTCAAAAGATCAGATTATAGCTGATATGACATTATTTCCATTAAAACTGTGTGTGTTTTTATTTTGATGACATATGCATATATGTATGCATATATGCATACATACAATGTATATGCATATATAAATATATATATTAGAACTGCACAATGATCGCGTTAATTAAACAATTAACGCAATCAATACAAATACACGATTAACTGAGATTAGCCAATTAATCTTAAATAAAATACAACCAAGGTGGTGATCATGATGTGGTTGATTTGTATTGTTCAATATATAACATTAGCATAGCAGGTTACTACCATTCAATTTACTAGCAGATAAATATTATGACAAGCAAAATTATCTTCCCAATTATATACAACCACAATTATTTTGCACTCAACTAATAAAACACAAAGTGAGCCGCTAACATTAAACTTGTTTATACAATGCACAAACACCGCACCAATTTAGCCGTTAGCAGCCATGTTGTTAGCTGTCCTAACATGTTTCTAGGTAATAGCAACAAAAGCAATTTCATTATTATTTAATACTTTTATCTTACGGTCTATGTTTTGTTTATTTTTAAAAACTTTCTTAAGTAAATTATACATGTATTTTCATTTTTCAAAAAATCACACTCATATTTCAGCGTTAGAATATTCGTAATAAAAGATTGACACTCTATTGGTACATGAAAGCAGAAAAATATCTTCCGTACTAGCTAGCGCATTTCTGTATGTTGTTGGAAGCGTAAACAAGAAAGCGAAGTGCAATATATGCCAAAAAGAATTTGCCTACCACCACAGCACATCATCATTAAGATATAATGTAACTAATTCTCATCCTACAGCAAAGAAATCATCACCAGCTGTCGCAGACAATTACTACTACTACTGTCCTCTGCGAGTGGCTACTCTCTAAAGCTGGCAATATTGTAAGTAGGAAGAGGGCATCTCTTTATTTGGATAATTTGAATAAACTGTGCTGCATGTACCTCAACTCTTGGCTGACTTAATTATAGACTTTCATAGATAGTTTTCATACTCATAATAATTAGGCTATTACATTGTAACTTATGTATATTGTGCATAACAAGTACAATGTACTCCGGATAACAATTGTGTCAAAGATAATTAATTTTTATGTAGCCGTATGATTTGTTATTGAATACGCAGGGTTTTGCTAGATTAATTCTAAGATTAATCGAAGATTAACTGGTTCAGACCAGTTATTATTCAAGATTAATTTTTATAATCTTTCATGCAGCTCTAATATATGTGCATATATGTATGTATATACATGTACTTGTATATTTGTATTTATATACTTAGATAAATATATATCTAGATAAATACATATTAGATAAATATATGTATATGTTAGATAAATATATATGAACAAATGTAATTTGATTTTTTAGAGTTCAGCAGAAAAACCTGTGAGTAACCACCAGCGGTCTCTGCTCACTTCATTATTCTGGCTTCATACATCTCTTCTTTTGCTTGCTTTACAACAATGTGATTTCGGTCTTCTGTCAGACTTTGCTGTTTTGATTTTGCTAACTGAGTCTTCATCAGCAACAAGTTGTGTGATCAAGTTGGGACTCAGCGGTCGCAGCATCAGCCATAGGCCCGGTCTAGGCGCTACGCTGTTACACCATCTTTTATTTTTAATAGATTAGGAACGTTGTAAGGTTTATACCAACATGCTTCATTGAAATTTTCAATAGTTCTAATGTAACTTTGTGCAAAACGCAGTTGAATCACACAACAAAAACTATGAATTAAAATGCATTTGTTACGTTTCTTTATTGTCTTTTAAAGAATGCTTAAAGATTAATTTCTAGAAAAACTGTAATTTTTCTAAACAATAATTATGTATTTTTTCCATGACCCGGCGAGTAGTGGGAAGTCTGAGCCTTACAGAAAAAGAATCAGCTACGTAAGAATACACATTGTTTGGCTTTTTTGAATTTCATCTATTTGGAGCACTGATGATGATATCTACTCTTTGACATGCTGCATCGTAAAACTACTAATTTTACTGTAAAATAGTTTAATACACGTGTGTAATATATGTGAGTTATTTATTTAGTTGTTAGAAATATTAAATAGAGGTATTATAAAGCATAAATTCCTGACTAGCAAGCAGATGGTTTTTTAAATCATTTAATTTCTTTGATCAAATTGGTTTAAGTTAATATAGTTCATGAGTGAAATAAAACTTTAAAAATCAAAACAACCGTGTTTGTATATCAAATCAATTTAATCAAACAGTAAATATGTTAGAGCTTATTTTGAAATGTTGAAAGGATTAGCACTCGCTGATTGCGGTCAGTCCAAGATGAATGGCGATGTGAATACTTAATTGTCATGAAAACAGAGTGATAAATACAACAGTTTATTTTGAGTAAGTGTCATGTATTTGTGATTTGAATTAGTTGAGGCAGTAAAATATATTAACTTAATATATCATTAACATTCAAAGCAATAATTTTTAAATGAGAATAAAACTAAACGGGTCCTAAACTACAATAGGTTGCTGTGGAAAATATTTATGACACCTAGGTTACAATCACACAACTAAATTAAATATTAAAAATTTTTTTACAACTTTTAAGCAAAATGGTTCATCTATCAGTGACCATGTTTCCGACTGCTTTGTAACACATGATTTTTATATTGGGAAAAATTATTGCTTAGAAATTTTAGAGTGTTCTCCATTGTTTTAATTACACTTGACATTTTTTTAATGTATTTTTGTTGTGCTTTTGACAAAGCTTTTTTCAACTGCTCACCTTGCTATTGCATTTCCAATGATGTATGATTATTTGTAACAGACTTCCTTTTATTTACAAGCAGTTTAAAGAGTTTTGGCAGCATCTAGTAAAATATTACATTCCTAATGACCCACTCTATTTGAATGAATACTCTTTTGCATGTAGGTACCACATCTTCAATTCCAATTCCAGCAGGATATCAGAATCATTGATTGTGATCAGAGAGTAATTGTGAATGAATAAAGGAATTTTGTTTCATATTTTGTTCAGAAAAAAGCTTAAACCTTCCAGTCAGACTGATTTTGTTTGTAGCATTTTGTTTGTTTTACTGGCAATAAACTGTCTAGTTTCTCACTAAAAGAATAGGCCTATCTAACATTCTCACAGGTAAATAACTCACTATCATTATATTGTTTCTTATTCTGAGCCCGTCTCACACTCTATGTAAATATTAAAAGTCTCGTGTAGCTACCAGTAGATCCATTGTCACAGCGAAAGGTTGATTCATAATGTATACTAAATTTAGGTAACATTGAATGTCTAATCACAAGTCTATGAACGTCTTACAATTCAAAGCTTTTACGATATACTGTATAGACCGTTTTTGAATGACCACGCTAAATTACGTATTAATTTAAATCTTATAAAGACTATTTATTCTATGAAACACGATGGGTTTTGTCTTTGCTGTACTAAAGCTAATTTGTTTTCCATAAAACGATATCAACAATAATTCCTCTCAAAATGGCAGTTTGGTGATTATATCTCAGTTCAGCTTCATCTGTTATGGTCATAACTGTTTCGCAAACAGATCAGTGATAAAACTTTAGTTGACAGATTATTAAAAGCTGTCCTATAATCTCCTTTGAGTATCTTTTAGTAAGGTTAATTCATATAAGCTAGTTTCGGTGTTTATGTTACACGTCTGTCTTGAAGGTAAGAACTCTGCACGGAGTACATTGAACTCTTCCATTTTTTGCAGATCATTCCTAAAAAATGCATTAGAGTTATTGTAGGTAACTATAGTAACTAAAGCTAACATAGAATTTTGTCAGGACTTTTATATTGTGGTTATTTTGATGGTTTTCAACAGGCAGTTAGTGTATTAGATAATCAAAATGGGTTTCCATACCACTTTACATGTCTATATGATATTTTTGCCTTATGATGCTAACACTGGAACGAACTAAAATCATATACATTGTAACCAAATACCAAATAGTTATTCATGGTATTCATAACAAACAGACTATATTTTGCCATCACTTGCTAAAGGTTTCACACTTATAATTAAAGAGTTTTAGTCTTTTATTTTGTATCCTAATTTATTTACACAAAATATTTATTTAGTGAAATTAAATTTAAAAGTTACAGCGGTGGAAAAAAGTTGTAAACCTTCACAGTTTTCTTTTTTTCTGTTAATTGGTTTGAATTGCACAAAAATTTTTTTTCTCATGATATGAAGTTTATAAGTTAGATTTGTAAATATTGTATAAGTTATATAAAAGTAAATTCCATGTCCAAAGACTGTTATTCTGATATAAGCAGGACAGACTGTATTTTAAATAAATCATCCATTATCACTATACTTCCAACGCATAAATTAATCAAACAGAGTATATCATATGCTAACATTGTTGCTGGAGTTATCCTACACTGTGAGTTATTCGATCATGCATAAGCTATGTTGTATCCCAAGATTTTTTGGTTTTATTTAGCGAGCAGAAAAGACAGTCCATCATGCTGATGTAATATTGAAGAGAGAATGTTCAAAGAAATATATATTAGTTGTCAGGCTATTACTAACAAATGATATTAGTTCAATAAGGCTGACTTTGTCTTGAGCTGACTTGTGCTGCCAGGTTTCTGCTTTATATATAAAGTTACTCACAACTAGGCTTGCTTTGGATCAGATTTTATCTAATGTTGTACAGTCGAACACAAGAGGGGTTTAGGACATGGGTTCCACTTAAATGTACAGAAGATGTGTTTAGTTTGGTTGACAAATTGAAGTTTTCCCTCAGATTTTTAAAAATAATCATGGCAATGAAAAGGATTTTGACACAGGAGAGTTTTTTACCAATTATTTCACTTTATAGAAGGTTTTCTCAAAGTAATCTTGCTATATATTTTTTTGACCTGCAAAGCTTTGTGAAACTAAGGTGGTTTGGGGACGATTGATTGGACTACAAGCAGCTGCAGGCTTTATCTGCCTTATTTTGTTTGTTAAGAATTATTTCCAAAATCTTTTTTTCTTTTAATAGTTTTTTTCGGTATAGATTTAGTCCTAACTTTTTAGTTTTTTCAGCTATGGCTTCCCGCAAAAAAACTGGCACGAAACTCAAAGTATATATATATATATACTCAGGATATTCTCTATTTTTCTCTCAGTAGTTGTCAGCTTGTTTATATCATCAATTTGAGACCCATTTCAGAAATTACTGGGTCAGCTCAGAAAATCCTGAAAAGTAATTTAGATATTTCTATCACATTTCCTGGATAAAAAGTGATCTATCAAATGCTCCACTTAGTGATTTAGTGTGAAAACTCTGAATGTGACAGTCTTTTGATAATTTTCATCAAAGAAGTATTTATACCGTTTTGCAAAAACTATATATTAATGCTGATACAATATTTCAGGTTCTGTAGCAATATATTCAATGCTTCCTAGAGTACTGGAAAATAAAAATGCATTAAAAGCATTAATGCGCTCTAAAGCATTAAAATTTTGCCCAAATATTCCGTGGTTGAAAGTGTTTGCATTATTATCATAAGCAACAGCTTGGTAATGCGAAGAATGCCAACAGCCCAACCAACAATTAGGTTTTGTTTGTTTTATTTGGGTTTGCTTAGTTAGAAATCTGCATAAGATTGGAATACTGAACGTGAAGAAGCACAATATTTCAATAGATTAAAGAGTGACAAAAAATAAATCAGAAATTTTGAGCAGAGGGATAGTAGCAGTGTTCTTCAGATGTTTGGTGTAACTACCCTCTCCTCAATAATAACTGGTGATTGATTTTTAGTAGTTGTTCAAACATTTATGAATTTGGTTAAAAATTAAAAGATACAACTATTAATCAGTTTTAAATAAAAAAGAACAAACTAATTCAACAGAAAATAAAACTAAAATTAAACACACAAGTTAATTCTATAACTCTCATATAATGACTTAGCTTTGCTGATTACCAAATGTGTTGTTGATCATATTGTTAAGTTGTGTCAGATTGTTAAGTTGTGTCAGATTGTTAAGTTGTGTCCTATTGTTAAGTTGTGTCAGATTGTTAAGTTGTGTCAGATTGTTAAGTTGTGTCATATTGTTAAGTTGGGTCATATTGTTAAGTTGTGTCAGATTGTTAAGTTGTGTCCTATTGTTAAGTTGTGTCAGATTGTTAAGTTGTGTCAGATTGTTAAGTTGTGTCAGATTGTTAAGTTGTGTCAGATTGTTAAGTTGTGTCATATTGTTAAGTTGTGTCATATTGTTAAGTTGTGTCAGATTGTTAAGTTGTGTCATATTGTTAAGTTGTGTCAGATTGTTAAGTTGTGTCAGATTGTTAAGTTGTGTCAGATTGTTAAGTTGTGTCATATTGTTAAGTTGTGTCATATTGTTAAGTTGCGTCAGATTGTTAAGTTGTGTCATATTGTTAAGTTGTGTCATATTGTTAAGTTGTGTCATATTGTTAAGTTGTGTCAGATTGTTAAGTTGTGTCATATTGTTAAGTTGTGTCAGATTGTTAAGTTGTGTCAGATTGTTAAGTTGTGTCAGATTGTTAAGTTGTGTCATATTGTTAAGTTGTGTCAGATTGTTAAGTTGTGTCAGATTGTTAAGTTGTGTCATATTGTTAAGTTGTGTCATATTGTTAAGTTGTGTCAGATTGTTAAGTTGTGTCATATTGTTAAGTTGTGTCAGATTGTTAAGTTGTGTCAGATTGTTAAGTTGTGTCAGATTGTTAAGTTGTGTCATATTGTTAAGTTGTGTCAGATTGTTAAGTTGTAGTCATATATTCTTTAAACACTCGCAAGGAAGCTTTTAAAGGTCATTTTATTCAAAATATTTTATTTTATCAGATGGAGTATCATTGATTGTAAGAATTACAAAGTTTTAGCCTAAACAAATGAAACTTTTAAAAATAAATTGCAGTCAAGTTTTTGGTTCAATTTACTTGAAAGTTCCAGCAGCGTCGTAGCAACAATCATAAAATGTCACAATTTGTCTTGCAGAAAAAATATTTTTTGAGAGCTGTCAGACGTAACCTTGATTATAAAGTTTAATTTTTTTCTGCTTGCACTTCATAAAGACTTATTTACATTCACTCTTGGCCATCCATCTTTGTCACGCTGGAGACTTTAGTAACCGTGAAACGAGATCAATTGAAAAGCTTCCTACTTAAATCATGCAGACACCAATCCTTTTGTATATGAAGCGAAGAGTAACATAGGGTCTGTACCATCAGACTGCTTCAGGCTTTTCATCAGTTTCAACAAACCCTTGTATATCCTGTTGTTGAAAGCCGAATCACCTTTTACTGCTGTGGAGCCATGTAACTAAGCTTCTTCATTGTTTTTTTTAACGTAAAGATTGCGCCAATCCATGATAGAACAATTGTGTCGTCTATTTTTTTTGAATGAAATAGTGAATCTTAGAACATGTGAACCGGTCAAAGGAGGACGAGATCAGCAACATAGGAAGACGCTTTGGTTCTGAATTGCCATGATGACTTTCACTCTTTTGGAGTAATGATGTTGATATCTACTTGTTGCCTCATGAAACTACTATTATGTGATGCAATATCTATATATGTAAAATATGCAAGGTATTTATTAGGCAGTTTAAAAATGCAAACTAAAAAAAATCGGAGTAGAATGAAATAAAGATATAATCTTATTGAGAATCGCTGATCATGACTAAGTATTTGAGAAATTAAAGTTAGTAACTTTAGTTCCCAAAATAATAACACTTTAAAATTCTACAGCTTCTAATTTCATGTTGCTGAAAGTAAGTCAACTAAGCAGCAACCATGTTTACATAAATTACAAAAAGCATCAGAAGGCTTGGCTATCACTGATCACTATTAATCATAGATATTTGGCAAAGTTAGTAATTGATAAGGAATGAACAGATTGGTGAATACTGAAATGTATATTAAAGAAAGGTTCAAGTGCTAAAAATCCTGGCATAATCTATTTGAGGTATTTAAATTTGATGAATTCATACAGCATGTACAATTGAAGCATTGAGGTTCGAAAAAAAAAGGTGTCAAAAAAGGTTTTCTAAGGATTTAACAAAAAAGCTGTAGCAGTTTCACCCATTTAAAAAATTTTTGTCCAAAAGTTTAAAAAATCAGTTAACGAAAGAGGTACATTTTATTTTTCATAAAGTTAGTGGGGTATTGTCAGTCATCACCATAGATTCTTGATGTCGTTCATGTAGTCCTCATTTTTTATGTTCCCGATTCTATATGTAATTATGATTATTAATCATTAAGCTCAAAGGCTATGAATCTTGATGATTTAATCTACAGCTTGGAAATTTTGACAAGCGTTTCAGAAGAATATTGTTGGGGTAAATTTGTATGCATTGGTTCTGGAGACATAGCAATAATCTGTTACATTGTTTTTTAACTTTTCTTTAAATTTTTTCTTTGAATTTGATTCAAATATATAAAAATATTCCATTTTTAAATATCCAATCCAATAACTGTTTGAAAGGCATTTGCCTGACTCATATATTCAGAGCTGTCTTCGAAATGCTGCTTTCAACTGATTCGCATTGATTTTTTACTCTGAAGCTGTTGACCCCAGAAAAAATGATACATGTGCTAGCCAAGGCAAAACATATTTCTGTTAAACTTAAAATGTGGACTTCAAAAAAATGTAAACAAAATTATTTGGATAAATTGCGTTAAAATTATATTAGGCTTTCCCATAGTTTTTCTGAGACAAAAACAAAGTTGATTAGCGAAAAACGTAACATTGATGCAAATACACTTGCTGACTCTAAAGATAGTATTATGATGAGTAAAAATATCATGATGAGAGAACTATTGAAATAGTTCAGCAATTTGGTTTGGTTACGGACATGCCTACCTTAAAATTCTGTGCCAAATATTATTAACAAAAAAAAGTTTATGAACTTGGTACACACTCACATACACAGGAACCTTAGCAAGTTTCAAGTGTAAAAAATTTAAACTTAAAATATTTAGAATCATTTTTGATAATTTTAAATTTGGAAATCTATTTCACTCCCAATGGGAGTATTTTTCATGTTTAGTTTATTATTTGGCATGTTTGGTAATTAGACTTTCAAAAGTCTCTCATAATTTTACAAAATACATGAGTTACGACTCTTAACTGAGAACTACAAAATTCAACAATATTTCCATGAAAATTTTAATAGCAACTCTTTCATTCACTTTTGTTATTATTTTTAGCGATTATTTATTGACGAATATTTTCCATTAGCTCAATGACATGCACAAGCTCATTTTCAAAATGCTTATTTGTTGCTGTCATTACTACCTCACTATCTTACTACTGTCTATTTTATTTAAAGTTTTAGAGAAGCACTCATATATCCAGACTAGCTGTGCTACCCGGCAATGCACGGCTAATAAAAAAGTAGTGTGACAGAAAATCGATTTGTATTCAACGTATAACCACATTTGGCATTTTAAGTTTCAAACTACATATTATGAGAAAAGTGTTTTTTGTAATTGAAACAAGTTAGGAGAAAAATAAAAACAATTGTAAAACTTTGTCAGACAATTTTTAAACTTCATACCATGACGAAAATGTTTGGAGCAGGCAAAATTAATTAAAAAAGTAAAGCAACTATAAAAAGGTTTAGATGTAAATGTGAAATAAGTAGCAAGTAATAGTTAAATTATGTCGGTTTCGCTACGATTACAATAAAATATGATTTGGTAAAGATACAATTATTACAAACTGAGAAAACAAATAAAATTTCCTCAAAATGTAGAATTAATAATAACAATTCTTGCATAGAAGTGTCTGTGTGTAAAACAGGTTACTGTTTCCCAGAAGCTATTCAACAAAACTTTGAATACAACGATACTGGTAAAATTCAATACAGGTACAAATGTAAAAATGAGATATCGGACTGATTTTGGCCTGACCGAAAGGAGAAATAATATCGAGGCTCTTCCCATAGAGACATCATAATTGTTTGTGTAAGAAGAATTTGGTTTGACCCCAGATATAGTAATTGAACTTTAAGAATTAAATATTCAGTGTGTGCTATAGCTATAGCCAGAATAACATACAGATTTACATACTCTGATAATGATGTCCATGTATATAGGTTAACTCTCTTTGTACAGAGAATAATAATTTAGATTATTATCCACATTGTTGAAAAAGTGACCCATGCACTGATGTTGTTAATAGTCTGATTTCAGACTGTTAACTACAATGGGTGGAGAGGCTTGCTTAATTTTTTGGGACCTCAGCTATGCTTTTGGTGATTTAAATTACAAATTGTTTTTTGACAAACCAAAATTTGCTTGTGTTTGTAATACATAAATTTTTACAAATTTCACAAAAAGTTTCGAAAAACTTTTTCTGGTAAAAACCAATCGTTGATGTAAAAGTAGACAGGGATGTTCCACAACAATCTCTCGTCGCTTCAGTTTGTGTATGATTTCGACGATATTAACAATCTTCTCAGACTTGCTTCCCAAACCTTTGCATGCATTTATTATACAGTCATTGTCATTAGTCATAAATATTTGTAAATAACTGAGTCAAATTGAAATCAAAATTATTTGCATTTTAAATTGGCAATTGATGCGCTTAAATTATATCACAATCAATTTGGAAAAACTGGATTTATTTCTTTATGATAGTCAGGTAAAAAACTTCAATACTGCTTTTTGTAACGTTAACACCTAATTTACATTTTGTGAATATTGGACAAGGTTGCTAGAGTTTATTTTAATATCAACCTTCTTAAGCTAAAAATATTTGCACTATTTGCAATTGGGGCACTAAGTCAAAAATTCTGCTTCAACTTTGCAAAACTCAAAATCTTTAGCAGATCTTTCTCCTCCTTTTTATTTGCAATTTGTTTTTTTGAATCTGTAGTCATGCCATTGATTTTAGAACAGCCAATTGAATTTTTATCTAGTCTCCCCCACAGCAATACCTGTGCATTTATGTTCTCTTTCATACTACTTGGATTTTGGATAAGGGTTTTCCTATTACCACCATTAGACATTTAGAAAAATTGATTATTCACTAATTACAAAATATTCTTTCAAAATATTGGTAAAAATAGTATCCAAAATAGTAATGAAGTAAATAAGGTTATGAAAAGACAAATCAATAAAATAAACAAAGTAATAAAGTTGACAAGGTGGTGAAGTAAACAAAACTATGAAGAAGGCAAAAGTTTTAAAATAGGGAAGTCAAGAGAGATTTGACAGATTTGTCTTGGATTTGGTATTGGGTCAAATTTCTGACTTATTTGATCCATCAACTGCTTGTGTTGAAGAAAAAAGACAAATGCGACCAAGCAATCACAAAAGTGTATAAATACACAACTGTAAAGTTTTCCCAGGTTGTGCAGGTCATTATTAAATCAAACTAAAATAATTGGATACTACATCTTTAAAAAGTTTGTTGTGGTAAATTTGGGTTGAGAAAACTCTCTAATAAAAACAGCTGATAGATGTGCAACAAAATATTACAAAATCTACAAAGACAATTTTAAGTAAACATCAACGCATGATACGATTTTGGCATTATCTTTAAACATAAAAATACCATCACAAACATCATGAAATCTATAAGAGTGTTTTTAAGTTCTCTTCACATACTGTATTAGTACACTCGCATAAGTATAGAAGAATACACTTGTACTAAAATGACCAGTAAACTTTAATGTTACATAACATTCGGTCTTCAGCACAAGCAATCGACCGCTCATGTTAGTATTTTTCAGCCATTTATTAACGAAGCTTAAAGCAACCATTGTAGACTTTTCCAATATTTTCATTTCCGCTATGTCAACTTTACTTCACTTCTACATTTACTTGTCCATAAGATTTCTTCATCACGATTACTCTTACAATACTGACTACCTAAACAGATCCTTTCTAGAGAAAACAGAGAACGTGTTCCTGGTATTTTCAGGCAGCATTTGACTTTTAAAAAGATTAAAATGCAATTTAAAAGTCAAAACGATTTAAATTATTGAATTTTTATTTTACTAATAGCAAGGTAAAACGAAATGATTAAATTTAATTATGTACAATATCTGTAGTAAAAGTAGGTTCTCCTCTTTGAGCAAAATCATTTTTAGATCAAACATTACTTATAACACAGCTCAGTTACTTTGATGTGATACTATAATTTTCTGAAATATTGCAAACATGTGAAAGAGTATAACATGCATTTTATTTTGAACTGTTAACTTTCCCTTTTTGTCATTGACTCAACAGTGTAATACAAAGCAAACAAACACATATGTTAACATTGTAGTAAGATACATTTCAAAAGTAATGTGTTTTTATCTTAAATCTAGAGTTGGTGCATTTATAACAATTGTGTATTAAATTTGTTTGTTATTACATTGTATTACTAGCTCTGAAAGTCTTCAGTGAAAATCAACTGTTGGTTTTATTAACGTTGTAGTACTTTATTAATCCTAACATATCGCGCTGTCGAGTAAATTAGTAGAACATACATTGACAGAATACTTAAATTTATATGAGTTCTAAAACTTGAAATAACTAAAAATAATTTTCACTCTACCAAAAAACTGCTCATTTCAAAGCTAATTTGTGCAATTATAATCTAATTGAGAAAACTGACGAGCAGCAGCTTACAAATTCTTGACTATTTCCAACTCTGCATAATGTTCGTTCATTACGGGTTTTTCAAGGCTGACAATCTTTATTTCACTTAGCGGATGATAATGTCCTTCTATTCAAATATTTGGTTCGTCAATCAAAATAGAGTCCTCATACAATCAGAATACTTGCTAGCCTCTAAATTAATCACCCTGCTAGGGGATGGAAATCCTGTCAATTGTAGATATTGCTAATGATAAGATGTAGTCATATTCAGACCTTTTGCATTGGGTTAGCATGTGCTTTAGTAGCTATTTGTTAATGTGAAAAACATCAGTGATTAAGCTAAGCATAGCTAGCAAAACAGTCAAAGCTCATGTTAGACCTCATAAATAAAATCCTCCCAATAGATTACTTCTCGACAATTATTTCGGCTGATTTTGTGTTTTTCGGGCGGTCTCTGTTTTCTGCATCTAGGCAGTCTTTTAACCCATGCATACATGTATACAATTGAATCTTTTCACACAAGCCCTTGAAATTATTTAAATGAACCAGTCTACTCTGACCCTTATCTTTCTACTCAGGGCTGTGTTTTTACAGCCTCACCTTGCCAATCCTGTAAGACTTTCAGGGTATTTTGTGTTTGGTTACTAATTTAATACTATCAGTAAACAGCTTATGCTAGTTTTTGGTTTATTACCAACAATACTGAAAGAGATTCATTTTAAAATCGCCCACTTTCAATATTTCATTTCATTTTATTTCATTGTCTTGTTTAATTTTTGACTATGAATTTTTTTCTTCAATTTTACTTTTGTCATGTTTAACTTTTTACCCTGCTTGATTTGAAACATACTCCCTTTCCTTTATGTATACATTCTCCTATTTATTTTAATTTAGTAAATTGCATGACGAAACATTTGAAATATGAACTATCGTGTCTCTAACCTTCACAATTTTACAAGTGAAGTAATGAAGTCTGGTCATCTTTAAGCTCTCTTTCAGCCACATTAGTTTGTATATCTACTGACTGCTGATGTTTTGTTACGCTTGTTTTCACTTTTCATTCATTGCATCTCTTCTGGCTTGGGCTTGTTTTTTATTAAATGCTATAAAATTCTCTTTATTCATAATTCATTTGATTAATACTATTTTTATTATATGCATCTCTATTATATTTGCTCATCTGATTCTTCATTCTTCGCAATTGATTTCCGTTTTTATCGCACCAAGATAGTCTTTTATTCACTGTTAGCTGATTCCGCCTCATCTTTGTCGTTTTCTGGTTGACTATTTTTGCTGCTTTCTGTGAACATCAATTTTTATCATATATACTAACAGTGATGCGTTTCTTACGTATAGTTTTAGGAACTTGCTACAACAAAAATTTCAATTGCTTATGAACAGTGAAAATTGCAAAATTGCTATTTGCACTGGAGATCCCTGACCTTTACTTAAAAAATATAAAAAACCTTTGCACTCGTCATACCATAATTTGTGTCTACGTAGTGAAGAGCTTGACACTTCACAGACTAACACATTGTCTAGTATCTTGGCGGTCTAGTGTTCATGAGGACTCAACAGAGGTGCTGAGAAATCAATGATACTAAGTGTCTGCTTAGTTACTCTCAAACACTACAAGGTGGTTGCACAGTGTGGTAGCAATGTGTCTGTTTATTACACCTCATGTTGCGAGTTTAAGTTTTGCTTTTGACACCCTTTCATCTCAAACCTAAGCCATAGATAAAGATTTTTACACCATAAGCGAAAAAACACACTCGCTATTGTATTGAAACATATATACATGTTTGCAAAATAATTTGTACCAAACGCATATTAAAAATTGATTACTGAAACGAATTTACATGTAGCTAAATAAAGGTGCCCAATAAAAGTTCTTTCATGTTTTCAAAACTTTTTCTAATGTGTAGACCATTAAATATGTTATAAGAATAGACCATGCAATAATTTAATAATACTTACTTTGATATAACTAACTCTGCTAAAATACACTATGTTGTTGTATTGTATAATATAAAATAGTGAAACATGAATATAGTATGATAAAATTTGATTTAATATAATGAAGTGTATAAGATATATTAATTTCTTGCAATACAATATAAATGGTATAAATTTCAATGTTACGAGATGCCACATAGTTTGATGTAACATATTATATTATTATGTAGCATGAAAAGATGCATTTTAAGGTAATAAAGTTTTTGATATAACAATAAACTTCTGATAGTTTGTTTACCCATTGAGTTTAAGCAACTTAAACTAGTCTGTCTTTTCCAAAATAAAAGCTGTTATTTTACTGTAAGCCACTGTTCAGGAAAAGTTGTGTAATGATCCCTTATGCAGTCGGCACTAGTTTAAGGAGTATAACCACAATTAATCCATTTTATAGCCAGTATATATAGCCAGAAGTGTATTGATAATTAGGGGGTATGTATGCAGAACATTCTGGAGGTTCTGAGTTCCAATATTGAACTTTCAGTGCAATATTCTAATCATTACTGTTTAAATAATCCACAGAAACTGATATATAACTAAAATAATATTCCACTGTCATACAATACAGCCCACGGCCAAAGTTATATTGGAAAAAAGAAAGGGGACTGATTGTTGAGAAATGGAATATTAGCAGTCAAATCTTACTGCAGTGCAATAGGATAACTGCAATGGTAGCTGTAGTGTACTGGGTGTTAATATGTACAACAAACAGCAATAATGGAAGGAAAATATTATATGTTTACATCTCTACCCCGCAATAGGAAAAATGCAATATTATAGAAGTAAAATGCACTGATATTATTAGAATAACCAATATTATTAATATAGTAATACAGTAATAATAGAAAACCGATGCACAATTATGTTTAAATTTTAAAACATAGCTAACAATATCAATAAGTTGTGATATTTATATAGATTTTAAAAAATCTATTTAACAAAACTACTTAGAAAAAATAATAACAGCAACATATTGCCCGACATTGGTCACTATATGCTTCGATCTTGTAAATTCGAATGCTAATTCTTATAATTAAATCTTATAAAATTGAAGAATTATTCTTATAATTAAATATTGTAATAATCTTAAAAGAACCATTAGGAAAAATACCATCGTCATGTCCTTTTCTTTCACTGCTTTGGACATCAGTTGAAATACCAAAGTACTCATAAGTGTCCAAAATGTCTGTTACTTTGAAATCAGCAAAAAAAAAAGATTACTTTTCAGTTCTTCTACGTTAATTACAGAAACGTTCGGCAATTGAACAATGCTATAGATTCGTGAAATGTGCACATTTTTTTGTGAAATGTGCAAGACCTAATGTTTCTATTCTCAGTCACTCGGCGTTTTGTTTGCCGGTCTTAATTTTGATAAAAAATAAGGCTTGTCAAGTTTTAATAACCAATTTGGGCTGAATTAATCTGTCTATTTATGTATAATCCGATTGGATGGGTAAGGTTTAGGAAATTTTCTACAAATAATAAAGACTTGGTAACATATTTAAACAGATTTGTATGTGTTTTGTATTGCTATTATACCTAAACGACTATATTGAAAAATGGTTAAATTTGTTGAAGAGATTTCGGTTCAAGGGTTTGCGACGGCTGTTGATGAATAATTTTTGTGAGTTCTGTGCACATATGCATTTATCATAAATCTCCCAACCAATCGCTTCGCTCATGTTTGGTCGTGGGATAAGATTTACATGTATATTATTATATATATTAAAATATATATTAGTATATATAGTTAATGCATATGTTAAATATATATATGAAATTTTATATAATTTAGAAAGCGAGTGTTTCTAGAGTAACCCTAAATTTTGAGTTATCCTATTATACACATGGCATATTTTATCTTTAGGTTTATGGGTTTTGTCTCACGAACAAAAACAGACAGTCCAATTATTTCAAAGTTCATTAAGAAAGATCTATCAACATTCAAGTTACTAACAAATGAATTCAGTACAAAGGAAACAGAACTTATCTGTACTGTGATACAATTCATCCACTTTGATAAACAGTTACTCAAAACCAAGATTGCCTTGTATGAGATTTTGTCTCATGCTGCCGTGAAACAGTGAGAGTTTAGATGATGGGTTTTACTTTAAAATATAAAAGATGTGTCAATTTGAACTGACTAATTGAATTCTTCTCTCAGCTTTTTTAATACATTCTGTCACAAAAGGGGATCTTTAACATAACAGATTTTGGTAGATTTATTCATTCTATAAACAGTTAGGTCAAAGCAATTTTGCTTTTCTGGTTTGACATGAGAGTCTTGGAGAGACTAATGTAGTTTGGTGATGATCGATTGCAGAACGAGCGGTTGCAGGACTTGTCTGCCTTATCTTGTTTGCTAAGAAAATCTTCAAAAAACTTTTTGTCTTTTTTTCTGTACTCTCTCTCTCTCACTGTAGATTTAGTCCGACTTTTTTAGTTTTTTGACAAAAAAACTCGCAATAAATTTTAGGCCAGGATGTTTGCCATTTTCTTTCTGTAGTCAAGGGCTAGTTTATTCCATGAGGTTGACCCCCGTTTCAGACAATGCTTCATAAGCTCTAGCAATTCTAATAAGTAAATAAGTTATGATGGTTATGTAACTTTCCTAATCACAAAAATCATCTATCCAATCTTCTACATAGTGACTTACTGTGAATATTTTATGTGTGAAGGTTCTTCTATTATTCACTCTACAACAACAGTTATATTATTTTATGAATACTCGATATTTATGCTATTACAACATTTAAAATTTTTAATAATATATGTACCACTTCTATAGGTGCTTGAAAAGTAAAACTTAGCTCTACAAATCATTAAAATTTAGCTTAACTTGTCTGTGGTTGAAATGGTTTTAACAATATCTAAAGCAAAAGCTTTATAATGCATGGAATGCAAGCAGCAAAACAAGCAGTTAGGTCATGTTTGATTTTACATGCACACGTGATTCTTTATTTAGAAAGCTGTGTAATATTTAAATCCTAAAAATGAAGAAACAGTTTATAAAAAGGGTGAAAAGTGTCAAACGACAATCAGACAATCTGAGCATTAAGGTTTAGACTTTAGACAGTTGGGTAATCAACCAATGCTCAAAAATATATGCTGATTACATTTTTTTATTACTAAAACACTCATAAATTTTGCTGGAAGGTCAAAGTGTAAAGTCTATTAAGCAGCTTTTAATAAATTGGAACTAAAAAACTCAACAAGGTAACAATAAAATTAAACACAAGGTAATTCTGCAGATGTTTGGTTAATGTTTCATTTAATGCTTTGCAAAGTGTTAAATGTGTTGTTGATCCTATCGATAAGTTAGGTCAAATTATTAAATTGTAGTCAAAGATTTAGCAAACCTTCACAAGGAGAATCTTAAAACAAAACTCAATTTTGTCCGATTTTATTTTATAAAGTGAAATATAATTGATCATGTAAGCTTCAAAGTTTTAGTCTTAACATGCGAAGCTTTTAATAAATATTGCAGTCAAGGTTTTGGTTCAGTTTGCTGTGGAAACTCCAGCAGCGTCGTTTCAGCAATCACAAAATGTCCTAATCTATCTTGCAGAATAAGAATTAATTGAGAACCTTCAGATGTAGGCTTCATTATGAAATTTTAGTTGGTTTTTTCTGCTTGTACTTGACAAAAAAATTTATTCGCATGCATTCTTTGCCATCCATCTTTCTTACGCCAGAGATTTCAGTGTCATTGACTGGAGATTACTTGACAATTTTCCTACATAAATCATGCTGATATCATTCCTTTTTCTGTGAAATGAAGAGTAATGTAGGCTCTATACCATCAGACTGCTTCAGGATTTTCACCAGTTTCAACAAACCCTATAATACATCATGCAATTGATGGGCGCATTAAAACTTTCTGCTATGGAGCCAAGTAAGTACTCTTCTACACTGTTTTTCAAGAAAAAACTGGTTTTCAAGTTTTCCACATAAATCATGCTGATATCATTTTTTTTTCTGTGAAATGAAGAGTAATGTAGGCTCTATAGTACCAGTGATTTTCAACCACTGTGTCGCGGCACACTAGTGTGCCGTGAGAGATCCTCAGGCGTGCCGTGAGAAATTAGCCAATGTCACTTTTTAAGTACAGGTTGCTCAGGCTCTGAGGCAACTTATGCGGTAGGAGTGTTGTATTTGAATGCCAAGGCTTCGATGTAGTAGGCTAAATCTCCAGGTACCATAATCTGGGTGCCTCTATTCACATGTTTGATGCATAGTCAATGCATTTAATATTGGCCCACAAAACTCAAAGTCCATCGAAAGCAGAATAGTCGGTTAGTGCAATATGCTTAGTTAGGCACCTATAATTATATAGGCACGCAAATATAGGTGGCCTTCAAATGAAGGATGGCGCTCCATTTTTTAACCCTTCTGCTATAGTGGCGTTGAATAGAGATGACCTTCAAATAAAAGTGGCCTTCAAATACAGGTTTTGCGATAATATTCATTGTGTGACACACGTACAGTCAAACATGGATAACTCGAACTTCAAGGGACCGAGCAAAAGTGTTCGAATTATCAGAGCATTCAAGTTATCAGAGCACTGTCAAAAGTCCATATATTTACTTATTTATTAGTAGATACATGTACATATACAAACTATAATATAAATCAAAAGCACAAATGGCTTGTTTCAAATTAAATGCTTCTAATGTAAAGTTTAAAACGTTTTCATGAAAAAGTATAGAGATTTTTCTATCACTTGAGATTGGTTTGTTGTTTGAGGTGATGTTATTGCCAGGACGTTTTTCAGATTGACATTGGCAAAACTTGATCGTTGTTGAAATGCTCAAAAGAAAAGACATTTTTTTCTTTTGGGGTTTACCCACCATCAATTTTGCCGTTTTTTCTTGAAGTTTATGCAGATTACTTTACCTGGGATTCGTTAAGAGCAACACTCCGAGGCAGTTCAATTAGAAGTTTTACGAGGTTTTACGGTACATTCTATATCACTCACGCTTTTTTAATAGATACTTATTGAATGTACACACGTATTCTGTGTTTAGGTCAAACGATGAATAGTTTTTTGTAGCTCAGACAACGTATACGTTTAATTACAACATTTTTTAAGACGTTTTAAACATTCAACATTCCGACGTTGATTCAACACGGAATCAACGTCGGAAAACTATTCATCACGAGTTAGCCGAGTCACGCACTCAAGGATTTTTGCCACGCACATACAAAACAACATGCGATTTTTGTTTTGTATGTGCGTGGCAAAAATTCTTGCGCGCGTGACCCGGCTAGCCCGTGCTATTCATCGTATCGCTGTATAAATCAAATTTCACCAAACTTTTAGAAAAGTCGTTGACAAAAATATTTTGCCGATGGTGGTAATAACGACGCTTATAAATTACGAAAAGATGAAGTTTACCTCTATGGCTTTGAATAAAGTGATTTTCTAAAGCGAAAACAACCGTTTCGGTAGCTGTTGGGCAAAAAAACAGTTCGAATTAACAGTGTTGAATTCGAGTTATCTATAGCAATTTATCATTACGTGGGAACGGACCAAAGGAAATGTTCGAATTAACCATTTTTTCGAGCTATCCGTGGACGAGTTATCCATGTTTGACTGTAGCTGAATGACTGATGTACCTGAGAGATCGTGGTGACAGCCATGGAGAAGTTTTTGAAAAGGACAACTGCATACTCTGAGTTGGTCTCTGTACAAAACTCTGACCCGGATGAAGGCCCAAGTATGGTTGGTGGGAAAAAGAAAGCAAAGACGGCGAGCTCAAGGCAATATAGTGAAAGCTATCTTTCGTATGGATTTACTTTCAACGGGGTTGAGATGACACCTACTCCATTATGCTTGGTGTGTAGCGAGAAGCTATCTAACAGCGCCATGGTGCCGAGCAAGCTTAAACGCTATCTCCAAACGAAACACCCGTCGCTTCAAAACAAGCCTACAGACTATTTTGTTTGCTTCCATGTAAATACAGAGAAAAAGCAACCTTTATTAAAAAAATTACAAAGGTAAATGAGAAAACAATAAAAAGCTAGTTACCAAGTAGCCGAACTCGTAGCTAAATCAAAAAAGCCACACACTGTGGCAGAGACATTAATACTACCTGCCGGTATAGCCATTTTCGACAAGATGCTCGGCCCCGACACAGTTGAAGACATAGCTAAAGTACCGCTCTTTGATAACGCAATTGCCAGACGTATTGATAACATGTCTACAGACATAGAAAGCCATGTTTTGGAAAAAGATACGCATCAGTAGGAAATTTGCGTTGCAAGTTGATGAGTCTAAAGATATTAGTAGACATTCTCAGCTCCTGGCTAATGCGTGTTTTGTGGATAAAAATGACATTAAAGAAAAACTTCCTATTTTGCAAGACACTGCCAGAAAAAACAACTGGAGAAGAAATTTTTCGGTTCACATTGCAATATCTGAACCATGGAGGACTCACATGGGACAACTGCACAAGCGTTTGCACAGATGGAGCTGCAGCCATGGTCGGGTGCACCAAAGGCCTTGTGAGCAGAGCAAAAGAGAAAAACCCTGACCTGATTGTTACGCACTGTTTTTTGCATCGTGAGGCCCTTGTTGCTAAAACTTTACCAGCAGAACTGGTTCCTGTGTTGGATGATGTGGTGCGCATAGTGAATTTTGTAAAAACACGACCCATGAAAAGCCGTATATTTGCATCTCTGTGTGAGGAAATGGGAGCGGAGCATAAGGCCTTATTGCTCCATACAGAGGTCTGATGGTGGTCGCGCGGTAAGGTGCTCGCCCAAGTGTATGAGCTGCGAGAAGAACTTAAAATGCTTCTGACAACTGAAAGGTTAAATTACTCAAAATTGTTTTCAAGTGATGAATGGTGCTCAAAGCTGGCATACCTGGCTGATATATTTCATCATCTAAATGAACTGAACACAAGGATGCAGGGCTGAAATGAAAACTTGCTTACAAGCACAGATAAAGTAAAGGGATTCCATTTAAAGGTCCACTTCTGACAACAACATGTGCTACGTGCCAACCTGGCAATGTTTCCACTCACAGAGAAAAGTCCAAGTTCCACTGATGCCCTGTGTGAGGTAATATGTAAAAATTTGAAAAGTCTCGAGCAGAAGTTGTCATTTTATTTCTCTTCAGCCACCACTGAATGCTTTGATTGGGTTAGGGACCCAAACAGCTCAGCATCAGTTGTTGGAGAGGACATAACTTTACAAGTGCAAGAGCAACTAATTGAACTGAAACAGGATCGAGGTTTAAAACTAAGAATCGCTGATCTTCCTTTCGGACAGTTTTTGGTTGACTGCTGCCATGGAGTTCCCCATTCTGGACAACAAAGCTGTTTTCACATTGCTCCCATTTTCCACCACACATCTGTGTGAGCTGAGACATTCAAGTCTAACTGCTACAAAAACTAAAAACAGAGAGAAACTGAGAGCTGTTGAAGAAGAGCTTTGTGTGTGTTTTTCTCCTATTCCTGCCAGGATATCGGCTTTGTTTTTATCTAAACAGGCCCAGGTTTCACACTGACTGAGTATAAATAAATTGTTGAATTATATTGTGATGAAATATATTGATGAGAGTGTCATTTTACAACATTTTTGGTTAGTGGTGTGGCGCAAAGTTTTTCCAATGTAAAAATGTGCCTTGACTCACAAAAGGTTGAAAAACACTGCTCTATACCATCAGACTGCTTCAGGATTTTCACCAGTTTCAACAAACCCTAATACATCATGCAGTTGACGGCGCATTAAAACTTTCTGTTATGAATTGCCAAGTAAGTACGCTTCTACATTGTTTTTCAAGGAAAATTAAAGATTAAAAGCTAGATATCGTAATTGTGTCAAACCAGGATTAAATGATTGTGTCTTTCATCGTTCTTGCATGAATTAGTGAATTTTAGAAGATGTGAACCAAAAATAGAAGATAAGATTGGCCACGTGAGAAGACACTTTGATTCTGAACTGTCATGATGACTTTCACTATTTTGGAGTAATGATGTTGATATCTACTCGTTGCCTCATAAACCAATTATTATGTGATGAAATATCTATATATGTAAGATATGCAAAGTATTTATTAGGCACTTGAAACTTGCAAAACAAATTTGAAAACAAATTCATAGTATGATAACTTACGGACGTCGCCTGATTGAGAGTCGTTGACCATGACTAAGTATTTTGGATGTGTTTGTGGCTATAGTTCCTAAAAGAGTAAAACATGAAGATTGATATTGCTCAACCAGTCGGCAACCATGTTAAAATAAATTACAACAAACATTAGAAGGCTGGGCTATCGCTGATCATCATTACTCAGAGATGTTTGGCCAAGTCAGTGCCAAACTGATATGCAAAAACACACTGATGAACTGCGTATTAAAAAGGTTCAAATTCTATAAACCTTAGTACAGCTGAGCTGAAGTGTTTAAATTTACTACATTCATACATCATTTACATCTGAAGCATTTATTTTCAAATGTAAAAAATTGTTCATCTGAAATTAAATTTTAAAAAGGTGGTGGATTTTTACCACTTTTTAAAGATTCTTGTCTATGTTTAAAAAGTCAAGCGCCGAATGAGGTAGAATGTATGTCGAATCAAGTTAGTGGGATACTGTCAGAAATTACCATAAATCATTGTTGGTCAATATGTAGTCATTAGTTATGGCTATTAATAATTAAACTCATTAGCTATGGATCCTACAGCTTAGACATCTGTATGAATGAATCGACAGCATAGAAATTCTGAAAAGGAGTTTAGAAGAATTTTTCATTAATAATTCTAATTCATTGGTGGTTGGAAATTTGCTATATTCTGTTACATTGTTGGTTAACTTTGTTTCCAAATTTTTATTTAGCTAGGCTTCAGAAATACAAAAATATCTAAATTCTAAATACATGTAGTTGTTTGACAGACAAATGTTTGACCCATAAATTTGGAGTTGTCCTCCAAAGGCTGCTTTCAACTAAGTTGTAGTCTTTTGGTTACTTTCAAAGCTTTTGACATCAGAAAAAATGGTGTACGTGCTAGTAAAGGTAAACATTTTCTTTCATTGAATAATCTCCTAATCTTATTGATTAAAAAAGGTTGACGAATTTGGTAAAAATTCACAGACACAGAAACTTTTGCAAGGCTCAAGTGTAACAAGTAAGAACTGAAAATACTTAGAGGCTTACTTGATGGCTTTAAAATTGAAAATCTATTTTGCATCCAGTTTGGGTTATTTTCATGTTTATTTTAAACAGCATATAATCCTTGTGTCTAGTGAAAAACATACATATTTGATGACCAGCATTCAGAATTTTTTTTCAATATGTAATAGAATGCATGAGCTGATTTTCTGGATTAACGACTAAAAACCTGGACAATATTTCACAAAAATGTTAAAAATAACTCAATTCAGTTTCTTTATTATTACTTTTTTGAAAATATTGATTATTTTTATGCAAATGGAAAATTGTTGCCAACAAATTTTATCAACAACTATTTTCTGTTAGCTTAAAGACATGATCAGGCGACTGGCTTTCTTACAGTGTTTATTTGTTGCTTCTTATACTGCCTCACCATTTTACTACCAGAACCTCACTTCTCCCTATTTTATACAAAGTTTTGAGAAGCAGTTATATATCAAGATTTACTTTCATAAGTCAAATAAAAACATTTTAAATTCTTATCATCGGTGCTCTAAAGCGTCACTCCTGCCGCTAACAATATGAGTTCAGACTGTTTACTACAAAGGGTGGAGAGGCTTGATTAATTTTTTTTGTGGCTTGAGGAAAAAGTCTCTTATGTTAGTTTAAATCATGAAATTATATTGGAGAAACCAAAATTTTCTTGTGTTAGATGTAAATACATTTATAGCCTACGAGTTTTACAAAAAAAGTTCCCAAAAATTGTTTTTAGTGACAAATCGCTGACGTAAAAAGAGTTAGCAATGTTCCACAAAGATATTTTATTGCTTCAGTACTATTTTTGATTTCCGTTGATGATCTATTTAGACTTACTTCATCAATATTTGCATGCATTTATTACTAAGTTGTTGAGCTTACCCACAAAGATTTAAACATTATAGAAGTAAATTAAAATCACCCTGTAGTTATAAGCAAATCAAGTTATATGGCAAATGGTGCTTTTAAATTATATGACAAAAATTAGAAGTTGGATATCTTTTTTTGTAAAAAAAACTTATAAAAACTTTCATATTGCTTTTTCTTAAATTTAACACTTAGTCTTCTACTTCTAAAGATGTGACAAGTTTGCTAGAGTTTTTCCGACAAACTAACATCTTTAGCTGAAAATTGTTGACACTACTTTTAATATGGTCACCTGGTCATTGATGGCACTCAAGCACTGCAAGCCATAAATTAATTCTAAATCTTCAACAGCTTTTTATTATCAGTTTTTTTATCAGCAATATTAATTAATGCAAATACATATACATTTGTCACATGTGTTGCTATGTGTAATATATGTTGCTAGCAACTTATTTTCATAGCATAGAATAAGCATTTTGACTCCAGTCGGCCTTAAAGTTCAAAGTAAATTATCTTAATCCAACTAAGGCCATTTTTAATTCTGTGCAATTAAAATCTACCTATGGTGAATTTTACATGTTTTACCAAGAAAATTACAATTTACCAACTCAGTTTAAGATGTGCGGACTTGGAAACTAGCCTACAACTATAACAATTATTTTGAATATGTTTTTATTTACGTTAGTTCTTCAAAGCTCATGTTCTTATATTGTTGTTTTTAATGTACATTTTTTAAGAGAGAAAGCCAATTTAAATGCGGTTTACCAACTTGATACTGTTTGCTGTAGCAAAGCTAGGCGGAAAATATCTTCACAAACAAAAACAAAGGAACTGCTTACCATTAAATGAAAAACATTGAAATTATATGTAAATACGACCTAATAAGATAATTTTGAGTCAATATACATTCGAGAATTATTTTAGGATCTGAAGAAAGAAAGCTTACCTAAGCTCAAGTCTTCTACCAAAGTTTTAACAAATTTCTATTTGGAAACTTGTCACACTCACCTCGAGAAGTTTAACATTATTGTTGGCCTTCCTTTCTCCAACAATCATGTGTGGATTGCTGACTGTATCTACATGTACATAGGCAAGCCACATATAGTGGGTAGGTGTTGTTGTACTTAATACTCTAATAGATCATAAAATCACAGCTGATCTTTAGAGTCTCCTCTTCAAAATCTTTTGAATTGGAACACTTTGGTTTACCAGATAAAAGTTGTAGATTTGGCTAATAAAAAATTTCTAAGCAAAACTAAAAAATTTTTTGAATAAAATGGTTCTACAAAGGAAAGAACTATTTGTAAGCCCAAAAGCTTTAAAATCTTTTGAATGACAAAAAGCTTCATGTAGAAATACACAAGGGACAAATTTTTTGTTTAGTACAAAAATTACCTTTTCATCCCTACTTTAAAAAAAAGGACGAGATAGAAGCTAAAAATAGAGTTTCATCCTTTTAGAAAGCAGCAGAGCAAAAACTGATTGTTATTGTAATGAATATCAATAATTAATCAGCTAAATAAGATCAAGAAATTGGTAAGTAATGTTTGGAACAAAGCGAAGGTAAAGCTCAACAAAGTACAAAATTTTTAAACTCTAACAAAGCAAGGAATTAACCAATGACAAACAAATAGCTACATAATTTACCACTTATTTTATGGAAATAGCTTCTAGGCTTGTGCAAACTTTTTGTAATACGAATATAAAGCATCTAGCTTCAGAGAAAAATGCGTTTTTAAAATTTATTTTTGAAACATTTCATGAGTGTACTGCTCACAGAGCTATTGCAAATCTGGATGAACACAAAGCAGAGGACATAAACAGATTAACCGCAAAATTAGCAAAATCATGTACAATTGAGTTATCAAAACCTCTGGTTTACATATTTAACATGAGCGTAAAGCAATGCGTTTTTTTCACAGAAAAAAATGAAATAGGCTAAAGTTTCATTCAAATTTCAAAACAAAGACAACAAACTGTTATTTAATACTTATAGACCTGTTTCTGTTCTGCTAATTTTTCAATAATATTTGAGCATTTTAAACCCGAAAATTTCAAAACTGCACTATTTATTAAAAACATTGTCGAATCTCAAGTTGGATTTCAAATAGGAAAAAAATATATAATATTATGATGTTGATTTGTTTCAGGGTTGGCATTGTATTACAAAAAGTATGTTTGTTTGTTTGCTTTATTTCATCACTAATATATGAATATGTACAAAATAAATGAAAGCTAGACAACGAGCATCCAGAGAAGGAGATGAGGCCATGTGCCTGATAACGAAAGTTAATATTTAGCGCGAACTTAGGCGGCAGATTACAGGCCAAAATTAATTAAACATTATAAGTAGTATAAAAAGCCACTTTTCGATCCATTTACTAGGAGTTTATTACAAGGATTTTTCGATATGCTCACTAGAATGCTTTCTGCTAAGAATGCTTATCAATAAGAATGCTTACCATCAAAGCATGTTTATCATCAATTTATGGTACAGTAATTGTGGTTCATAGCTTAATGCTAGCCTTAAGCGAATATATAAAAACTGCAATAACTGCAATATTCAAAAGTTGTATAACTGATAAAAGCAAAAACCGCTCATCGTAATATCAAGAAAATTAATCACATACTTTCTACAGAGTTTACCGCTAACCCAAATGCTACCCTTGAAATGTGTTAGGCAACATCCCAAAATCCTCAGATCTAATTAAATGGCTGGCTACGCAAAAAAGCTTAAAGCTATCAGAACAAAAAAACAGGTCATCGCTGTATTAATTTGAGGTTTGCATGTTACATACAAAAGTGATGTTTACACATCATTTGGATCATAATAATTACAATGGTCTCAAACGAACCATCTGGATCAGGAGCTAGTACAAGGGCCTCAAATGATCAATCTGGATCAAGAGCCATTACAATGGCCTCAAACAAATAATCTGTATTAGAAGCTATCACCAGGACCTCAAACTATCAATCTGCATTGAGAGCCATTAACATAGCCTCAAATGAGCAATATGGGACAGGTGCTACGGCTTCGAACACTCAGGAACGACTAGGCATGAAATGCATACAACCTCTACCATCAAGGCCTGTACGCCCTCCGAACATGCAAGTTGTGCCTGTGGGAGTCATAGCTTTTTCAACTAGAATGCCTGTTGAGAAACCAACTCCACTCTACCGCTCAGCAGAGTTGCACAGATTGTTCGTTTGAGGTCATTGTAATTATTATGATCCAAATGATGTGTACGCATTACTTTTGCTGGTAACATGTAAACCTCAAATTTATATTGCGATGACCGGTTTTTCTTTTTTAACTTGATATTTTAAAGCTTTTTGCGTAGCCATTTAATTAGATCTGAGGATTTTGGGATAGTTGCCTAACACATTTCAAAGATAACATTAAGGTTAGCGGTAAACTCTGTAAAAAGTATGGGATTAATTCTTTTGACATTACGATGAGCGGTTTTTTGCTTTCATCAGTTATACAACTTTTGAATATTGCAGTTATTGCAGTTTTGGTATATTTGCTTAAGGCTAGCGTTAAGCTATGAACCACAATTACTGTACCATAAATTAATGGTTATCCTTTTAATAATAAGGACCTTTGATGGTGAGCGTGCTTTGATCGTAAGCATTCCTAATTGTAACCATTGTTAGTAGTAAGCATTCTAGTAAACATGTTGAAAAATCGTTGTACAAAATTCCCAGTTAGCGGATGAAAAGGTGGCTTACTAAAATACTTATGTTTTCCTAATGGCATCACCATTGAAAAAAATAGAATTTTCCTTTAACATAAAATAGTTTTAATAGTTCTTTAAAATAATGTAATTTGTCTTCTTACTATTAAAGGTTGACTTGCAACAAAATTCACATTACAGTTATTTGGTATCATAAGATTCACCATGTCTTACTCTGTTGTGTTGTAGGTGCAAAATATATGGAAATGTGATTACAAGCTCTTAAAAGCTCAAAAACAAACAGTTAATCGCAGCCACACGAGGTCGCCCTAGTTTGGATTCACTTTTCAAAACAGCTCAAATGGGACGTAGTACTTACAGGATGGTTTCTGTTTACACTTTCATGCAACCTCATTCGTCGAAATACTTTCACAAATATACTTCACGCATTCAATAAAATCATGTCTATTGTTTTTACGCATCTGTTTTATCATCATTGTAATGCTGCCACTTTTAGCACTGATATCTTATAACTTACTGTAAAAAATCGTTAAACTTTTTAGCCTTACCTCGAAGGAGTATATATCATTGTCTGATAATCATGACGAGCCTGTTGGTTACCTGTGATAATTGAAAAGAGCTGCAAAAATTATTTGCGAAGTATTGGGTCACGTGATCAGATTATGACTTGACGATTGAATAATGCCAAAAGAAAGCTGTAAAGTAGCGAGCATCTATACTTGATACAGGTTATTCGGTAAAACCCAAAGTGTTTGTCATAAACTAGTACTACAATAAGTTTTACATTAAGTTTTTTATTGGCCTTACATTTCACATGAAAACATACGTGACAAAGCGATAACCAAACTGGAATAACTACGTCAGATAAATAAACAGATTCCAATCTACGGCGGTTTTTCGTTTTGAGCTTTTAAGAGCTGGTAATCACATTTCCACATATTTGACACCTACAACACAACAGAGTAAGACATGGTGAATCTTTTGATACCAAATAACTGTAATGTGAATTTTGTTGCAAGTCAACCTTTAATAGTTAACTTGTTTTATTAACACCATTTTGTAAGTTCTATCAAATCAGTGTTTATAAGGTTAATGTCATCATTCAAGTTTTTTGATCTGTAAAATAAGCTGAGATCATCAGCATACAATATCGGCATTAATAATTTTGTGGTGGTATAGAGACCATTGTAATAATACAATACAAATATCTCTGGTGAAAATTGTCAAAAATTTATAAAAATGTGTACATATTTAAAATTAGTAACAAAATAGTATATTAACTTTAGTAGTTAAAGTTACCTACACTGTTGTTGTACTGGTCTAACAGTTATTTATTTTCTTTGCCAGTTGTTAGTAAAAATTATTTTGAGAAGTGATTTTAAACAGTTTGATTTTTAATGATTTTAAACATTTTGCATATTACCAATGATTCTGAAGAGCCTGCTAACAAAAAAGAGTTTTGAAGCTAGGAAATCTTTTCGCTAAGATGTGTGATCGGTTATTTCCTGCTTTGCTGTTTGGTAAGTTTATAGGTATAAATGAAAGCTGAGTTGAAAAGGAAGACTCACCTTCAGGCAGTAGATTCCATGTAAAAGATCAAGATTTAGAAAATTTATTAGTATTCTGTGATACTGTCTCTGGCTATGTGCTCAAGTTGAATGTATACATTGGTGATGAGCAAAAGCAAGTCGGTGGAACTGGCAGAGGAGTCACCCACAACATAGTCAATAAACTATTGAATGGTTTGCGAAGTTTGGGTCAGTGTTTATTTATAGATTATTGTTATAATTTGCTTGAGTTAAAAAAATATTACAAATGTTTAGGGAACTCAGCATTTAAACAGGAAAGACAATCCTGAAGATATTAAAATGCGTAATGGAAAAACCATTAAAAATGTGAGACAACAAGTTTTTCTAATGGTGAAAGTATGGTTGGCTGTTGGAGACATAAAAAACATGTTTATGTAATTTTAACTATGCATAAAAACTTCGAGGTCGTAGATACAGGCAAACTAAACTATAAAGGAGCTAGTCTGGAAACCAGCTGCTACTCTAGAATATAATAAATAAATACCAGGAGTTGACAAATCTGGTCAAAATATTCATTATTATAATGTTGTGAGTGAAACTAGAAAATAGTACAAAAAACTAGTTTCTATTTATTAAGTAATTTTTTATATGATGAAGGCATATTTTATACAATTCATAACAGCAGTAACATGACAGATGTGGAGTTTTGGCAGAAATTAATTGAAACAATCTTTGAGTAAATTACGTCTTGCTACAAGAATACTACTCCTTGCGCTTTGACTTTTTCCACTCGTCAATCGGTATTGAATAGTCTTGGAAAAAATAGGACAGGTAAGTTTGTAACTTGTAGGCGCTGCAGTGTATTGCATAAGCTAGTTGATGAAAAAACCCGTAAGCAAACTGGAAGTGAATATAAATGCAAAGAATCTGGATTTTCGCAATGCGTGCCACGTTTTCATTCACACCATGCAAAATAAGTTTATTTAAAATTTTTTATTTTTTTTTCTTAAAATGCTTCACTGTTTTTTATTGTTAGCTCTTTACTTTTTTTTTTGAAATGCTGTTATCTAATATATTTTATTTGTTGCACATTTTTATTCCCACTGCCCTTTTTAGGGCACAAGCGTTAATCAAAGAGTTCAGTTCAAATATCTTTCTGCAATCTAGCAGTCCATGAATCGCTGTTGCCGCTCATAATGATTGTTGCTTTTTGTTTTTTTGCGGCTATAACAAATGTGCGAATACAGACTCACAACTAAAATCGTTTTGTTCGCAACCAGTCAAATTTTTCTTTATACTGCAGCAAGCATGAATTTGTGCTATGAGTATGTATCCAGCAGTGTTACATAAATCTACCAATTTAAAAAAAGCATATGAAATATTACAGCATAAAATCATAATTACAAATATTGGAAGCTCAGGCTGCAAATTTTTCACATGCCGACTATTTCAGTTTGGAGAAAAATCTCTCAGCTTTCCAATGTAAGTTTATTCATAGCTTCATGCATATCCACATGGGAGTTGTAGATGGGTTTAAACAGCCATATAACGACCGTTTTGCAATGCTCATTGTCATGAGATTTATGAAGGTGTGCACTTGCAATGCATTGGAGTTTTTAACTCTACTTAGAATGCACTCAGACAACAAATTTCTTTGCAAATATGCATAACTATGAATCCATGCAATGATTTCTCATAAGTCATTTTCTCAAAGTTATTGCTTTAAAAGTGTATTTGCTTTTGAAATTTTGTAATAAAAAAGTGATAAATTCAACAGATCAGAATTTAGAATGAAATATTATTATTAGTAGTCGTTATTAAATCTGGTCAATGGCTAAAATCACCCTAGTAATTGAGTTGGTTTGCTGGGTTTTTCTTTGGCCGTAAGCGCTCGGTAGCAAAAGGGTGAATACACTGGTATCGTATCTACTGTAAAGCAAAGGAATATTCTGTAACAGCATATACATGTCTACATCGTGTTACACTAGACCTCTCTGAAATGTTAATATAATTAGCTTAGATAAACAGTAAACATTGCAAAGACTACTTATCAGTGTCAGTGGTTCAGATGAATGAAGAACAGCATTATAATTTAGAACTATCTGAATGCATAAAGTTGCTCAGGTAAAAAATGTTTTTACTCAAAGAATTCATTTTTATTAAACATATAACAACAGTTACTATTCCAACTTTCAAACTTCATATCATGAGGGAAATGTTTTTCACAGATCAAATAAACTAGGAAACAAAATAAAACAACTATAAAAGTATTTAAACATAAACGTCTAATGTTTTATGTAGGTCCTTTTTAGAAATTTTTATTAAACATAAAGAGCAACATTTTTTGAATAATATTATAAACTTATTGTCATATATTATATAATGATAAAATACAAGACACAAAATGAAATATTAACAGAGCATAAGATGATATAACAAAAGTTGCAATGACATTATCAAAGTAATAAAATTTCCTTGATATAATATAATTGAACATAATGAAAATATTGGAGCTTTAATTTCTGAGGCAGCAATTCAAAGATAGATATCAGCATCAATAGTCCAAGTTGAAAAAGTTCTTTATCATAGTTTATAGTTAATATATCTTCTTACAAAGTTTTGCTCATTACGACATTCCATAATCAAATATAATGTAATGAACTCCTATATAATATATAAAATACAGAACTACACACCATGAATATTCCTATTGAAATAAAAAATATCCATGAAACGATGAGCCTCATCAAATTAGGATTGTATATGCAACTTTACAAAAGTGAACAAAATAGAATATTTAATCACTAAAAAATAGTTTGTGGACTTTTCAACCCCGATGTAAAGATAAACTCAAACAAATAATATGAAAACTGCTTGCTTATGATGAACTTGATTGCTAGTTTAAAATCAATAATAGTATGACATTTTTTTGCAAAAACATTGTATAGTTTTATTATTACCTGAACATTGAAAATGAAATTTTTACAGGTAACAAAGTTTAGCTTGAATTTTTCTGAATTTGAAAGCTGTAATATATTTTAATCCAAGTCACCATCAACAGCTGTATAATCAGTGGAATTCCAAAATACCATTGTTTTATTTAAGCCAAAGTTGGACAGTTGCTAAAGCATAGCATGATAACTACTATGTGGTAAATATATTTTTATTACAATAAATGCAGCAAAAACCAATAAAAATAAAAGCTCAGTTTTAAGAAATTGTAGTGTACTCCTTTGGGATTATTAAAATTCCAGTCATAGCTCGTGCTAATTTTTAAAAAAATAGTTGAAAAATTTGTGACGGTTTGAGAAGTTTAAATAATGGATCTTTTGCACTGCTCTCAATGGACAGAAGTTCAAATGAGTTCAAAAAAGCAGAGTAAAGATGGAAAACAAAAATTTACTTTGCGAGTTTTACGTAGACCTTCTGGGCTGGAATTCCTGGAATGCGTCGTTGAACCTAAAAGCCTGATTGCGGAGCTGCAGATAAAACATCATAGAACGCCTGTGTTGAGGCTTGTTGGACGAAGTTCATTTTCTGACGCAGAATTAATCTCACCGGAAGGAAAAGTTGTTGGTCGTGGAACATATAACGAATTAGCCATGACAAATGATCTTTTAAAGGGAAATTTTTGCCGAACATTTTCAGTATGCCAAAGAAAATCTAGCAATATAGTAGCTACAATTGTACAACAACATAGCTCATGTGCTGACAAAAGGTTAATTATGAGCAACTTCAAACCTAATCTTGATGATAAAACTGCAATTTCTCTGCTTGGAAAACTGGTAATGATTGGGTTACTCGACAAAGGATTTATTCCTACAGATCTTACCTCAGAGCAAACAACTTTAAATATACCTGATATTTCAGAAACTTTGACTGGAGAGTACTTGTCTAGCTTTTCACTAAATGCAGATATCTACCCATCATTCTTTTATGTTCAGAAAATAGCTAGCGACCTAAGCTCTGTGCCATCCCACTACTTTGGTCTTTTCAACAGTTCAGAAAAGCCTTTATACATTATAGAGCTAAGTGACACAACAAAATTGACTGTCAGAGACCCTAATAAATACTCCCCACTACTGTTTGTGGAAGGACCCTTAGATTTACAGCACAGAATGAAGGTACATGTAACTGTTCCAGATAAAGATTTGGCTGGCTACATCGGAGACCAAGGCTTTTTAGATATAACAAATTATAAGTACTTTTGGCATGGACCAGTCAGTCTTCAATTAGAAACAAATATTAAAGGACGCCGTAATCGGAAACACTCAAGTAATACTGTGCTTGCCTCATTTTCGTTAGGTCCACAACAAGACCGACTCATTCTTAAATGTTATCAAAAACTTCATCCATTTGGTGTAATGATGCTGATACCAACTCTGTGTATCGCTGCCTCAGAAAATTATGGACTGAAATACAAAGGTGTTCGGCAGATTTCCAGCATTGAAGACATTTCAAAAATTCTAGTTGAGTGAAAATATGTCACAAGTATCACATATTAATTTGAAAGTGAACCGCTCTCATTGTACTTTTGCAAATATTGTACCTCTGCTTGTACTTTTGCTGTGCTTTTGCAAATATAATCGTTTATTAAATCTGCAGAGTTAAGATGAAATACTTTCTCTGATTGAAAGAAGTTCAATCACAAAGCATCACCTAAAGCCATAATTGACTGAAAATTCACACTTTGTTGCCAAATGAGCTCAAAAGTAACCAACAAATTATATTTGTCACACATTTCTGCTACTTTTAGCTAGCTAAAGTAGCAGAATTACAATTTATAAAATGTAATATAATTAGAAGCAATATTTAGGCTACTTGATGAAATTTATTTCATCATTCTATAGTAGTGTTTGTAGCTGATAAACTAAAAATCGCAAAACCTTTATCTGTCAAAGCATTTTAATATTGGAAAGTCAATAAACAATACCTACCAACAATTTTATAGCTGAACTTTAAAAACTTCATATTTTAAAAATTAAACAAAAGGTTTTTCAGAGGCTGATAATAAATGATAAATAACCTTTTATGACCCGCGTGTAACACTCTGTCTCAATTTCTTGTTTTAGGTTTTACTCATTTCTGTCAACAAATAATTGTCTATATTTGTTCCTAGTGAGAATCAAAACTCTGGAAGAATAGTTACGTTACCTAGGTAGATGAGAATATTATATAATCAAGGCCTCATATGACGGCCACTATAAAAATGTTTACGTTGAAGGTGGCAAGAAGAGTCTGACTGGTGGCAGAACTTTACTTTTCAAAATGTCTAGTCATCGTAGAAATATGAATGATTCTTTGGCAACTGTGCTCAACTCTATATGCCAATAGCTACTCCCTCCTGAAGACAGTTAATCATTGTTTTAGTTAATTTAATTAACTTTAAGTATTTTTCTATGAAACTCTAGCTGTTGCATTTTTAGCCCGCATCTTGAGCAGACTCCGGAAGTTTTTTTGTTTTTGATAAAGGTATCCTTTTCTTAGTTTGGTTATGTAATACATTAATTTTTATTTCATTGGCAGTTGTTTTTGTTATGAGTGCTTATTGTTAGTCTATCTCTTTTTACTAGTAGAACATGATACCGTATGAAGTTTGTTTTTCTAAGGCCATATGTTTATATAACAAAGATTTACTGGTGCTACAAGAGTAAATGCATTATTAAGCCAAGCCAACTTTAGACAACTATCGTTTTAGCATTTTAGGAATATTGTTGTGACTGAAATTTAAAAAGTTTATAACTTTACTAATGTGTGTGATTGTGAGGAACTTTATTATCTTTGAATGCTGACTTTCAACCACAATACCATTGTAAAGAGTAAAAATAAATGGGTGTAATCAATGAAAAAGCTCGTAACAAGATGAGTTATTAGTTTTGCACAGTACAATCATACACAAAAGAGAAACGAATAAAATGTGGTTTAAGAGTGTCATATACAAGTTCTCCATCAGTACCTTTTTCCTTCTAGTAATTTACTTACAGACCTTACTTTTAGATTTTTTAAGTAATTAACCCATTTGTCAGGTAAAAGTCTCAGAGTAAAGTTTAAAAGTCATCTAATCTTTGTTGACAATTTAACAATAATCAAACTCAAACTGTTATGTTACAGTTTAGTTTTTTGTAACTCTAGAATACAACATGAGCATGCAAGGAAATATACAAATATTGTCAAGCTCGGCTTTCCTGTGATTAGCCAGTGATGCATCAACTGGCTGGCAAAGAAAACCAGCAATGGGCTGGTTAGCGGGTTGTAAATGGACATGAAGATAGAAATATGGTAACAGAAATTGAAGAACAAGTGAGCAGTGCTACTGAGTTTGACTGTCTTTATCTTTAACTGACAAAAAAAATTTAGGGTGTAGTGAGAGTGGGGTGTAAAGACTGCCATTATGGCACTCGCTATGATATTTCTGGGAGGTGAATGCATCTACATGTAATAAGTAAATACAAACTTGTGGTGGTGAAGCTGTAAAAGCTTGTTCTGATTATCATAGATGATTAAGACAACAAATTTACACCCCTTTCATATCAGATAAATGAAGTGTTTCTTATAGTAGGTAGACATCATTATATATCACTACTTGCTATGATACCGACTTACTCTTAACTTATCAAGATGAACTCTACAGAGTGATTCGTTAAATACAAACTGATTGTAAACTGTGACTTCAATTTTTGCCATTTATATATGAAAGACTGGATTTGTAGCTTTGTCTATGTCTTTATTGCACTGCCTTACTTAGTCAGCTAAAGGTTGGTTTTTTTGAAAAGAGAATTCTTAGCTTCAGTCGCTTGAGCGCTCTTGATGCATTAAAAGAAGAACAGTGTAAGGTAAATCTGTCAAAATGAGGCTTAAAGGCTACTTCTGGGTCTGAGCCAGAAAGATGTATTAAATACCAACAAAAATGATCTTTTTGAAATGGCTTATGAAAGACAAAATTGTCACAGTTAAAAATATTGTTTTGCACATAGGAACGATATTATACGGATAAAGTTCAGGGAAATTTGCATATTTTCAGCAAATCTGATAGTTATTTGCATCTAAAACGCCTAAAATAAATAAATATGCCCTGAATTTATTACCAGATAGCTAGTACTTTTAACTGGACTCTATATCGGTGAAAAAGAGAGATAATTTCCCTGTCAAGCAGTCTGCTGTTTGACAACTAGTTTTTGAAAACAACGCAACTAAACAATAAAATACTGGAGTCAAATTGCAAACTATTAATCAGCAATTATTAATGATGTTCAGTACAAAGTTTATTGCGGTGTGAGCAGACAGTCTAAGCTTTTATGAAAAAAGTGATGCAATGATTGCAAAGTTTATCAATTATGGTAAACCTGAGGCTAGGATTAATATAAATATGCACTAAAACAGTGAGTCAAGTTTATCGTGTCTTGGGATAAAAGTATCCATGAATTGAACATAGAATATCAATGGCTCATTGCAGTCACTCGGTTAAGGGTTGACTTGCAACAAAATTCATATTACAGTTATTTGGTATCAAAAGATTCATCATACTCATCAAAACATCACTCTGCTGTTTTGTAGGTGCAAAATATGTGGAAATGTGATTACAAGCTCTTACAAGCTCAAAAATGAACAGGTAATCGCAGCCATCACGAAAACGCTGCAGATTGGAACCTCTTTCCCTCTTTCCAAAATAGCTAAAATTGGACAGATTTTAACACGATGGCTTCTGTTTACACTTTCATGTAGCTTCATTCGTCAAAATATTTTTGTAAATATTCTTCACACATAATAAAACCATGTCTATTGTTTTTACCATTTTATTTCATCATCATTGTAATGCTATCATTATGAGCACTGATATCTCACAACCTACCGTAAAATTTCATTCCATTTTTTGAACTTAGCTCAGAGGAGTGCATATCATCCTCTGAAAAAACATGAAGAGCCTGTTAGTCACCTGCAATAGTAAAAGAATGCTGCAGAAATTGTTTGCACCATTATGGCGAGATGATTAGACCAGCCTAAAACGAAGCTGTGAAGTAGCGAGCATCCATATTTGATACAGGCTTTTCAGTAAAATCTAAATTGTTTGCCATAGACTATTGCTACAAAACATTTATTTTTGAGCTTTTTATTAACCAATAACCAATAAGCAAATAAGCCAAAGCCATAATCACAATGTTTGGGTTTGTCTTCTAAATAAAGAGATTCCAAAATACAGCGCTTTTGTGATGGCTGCAATTAAGCATTCGTTTTAGAGCTTTTAAGAGCTTGTAATCACAATTCCACATGTTTTGCACCTACAACACAGCAGAGTAAGACCTGGTAAACCTTTTGATATCAAATAACTGTAATGTAAATTTTGTTGCAAGTCAACTTTTAAAATATATCAAAGAGCAACAAACTAGTCATCAGGTAGATGCAGCTGTCATGAGCTGAATGTGCTATGTACTTAACCAGTCAACACAAACTAGCAGTCCCAAAATTTAAAGCAATTTTGTTACATAAAAGCTGATCTGTAAAAAACATTTGCAGCCTTTTCATATCAAACAAATGCAAAAAATTCAAAACGGTCTAATCATTTTCTAAGACGTCCATCTTTATGATATGAGAAATTTCGGAACATATCATGACTTTTTGCTAAGTCATTTGATTAATACAAACTTACACACCCACGCTTCAACTTTGCCAATTTTTATATAATTGGCTAATATGTATAGTTTTGTATTTGGCTGTTGTTAGCTGAAACAGCTACCATAATTGATGACCAATCTATCACAGTTGTATAAATTCTGTAGATACAAAATATTGTAACCTTATACCAAACATTATGTTGCAAGACAACTATCCTTTGAAAACAGAGCACCTGAGCACAACCACCCTGATTGGAATTTGCGGAGCATTAATAAACAACTATTAATGTCATTTTGCTCTGAAAATTTTCTGCAAGTGCAGATGTTCTACAGTTGTATCAAAGATGTCATTACCTGCTTGCAACTACAGTATGTATGATTGTTATACATAGGTGTAAAGTCATGGTCACACGATAACTGAACCGACTTAGGTTTGGTTCGGTTCGGCTAAGCCACATGTCACACGGCATCCGAAGTCACTTCACTTCCTAGATACAATACGCATGGAGACAGGACACTGTTTCATTGGTAGTTTTTATGTATTTGAGCTAAGTATTTCTATTGTAAACAAAACCTTTGAGAAACAATTATTAATTGTAGTTACGCAGCAAATTTATTGGATGATCGTTCAGCTGCTCAAAACAAATCACTCGATACAAAGATTTTGCCAACACTTTCCATCAACAAAATTATATTTTTTGTTAACATATGAATGTTTTTCTATGCTGAGTACATAACAAACAAAAACAGTCTTTATCATAGCACTGTGGTTTTACATAAATAAATCAGTCAATAATTTTTTATCAGGATGAGTATGACACATTACTTCTACATATCTACTTCTATTCTACACGAAGGAAAACCACACCCATTATCTTACATTTATGCAACACAGTCACAAGCCTGAGTAAAGTCCGGTAAAATCCTTTTACAATGTGTTACTATATATGGCAATGGATGACATCTTTTAACTATTTTACTTATTTACTAACGAATTCCATATAGTTTTGTGCTCTCATTTCATTCGAAGTGAAAAACCCCATGTTGTAAATGACGCCATCTTTTTTGATGTAGTCCGGGTGAGCATTGTCGCCATATGCTTCATGTTGTTTAATTAACAAAATTAAAAGATCGTCCCATTTCTTTTTTAACTTTGCCCATAACTTGCAAAAATGTTACACGTGCTTACTAAATTTTTAACCAGCCAATAACAGCAAGGGTTCGGCCACGAAATTTCGAGCAGTACCGAAATGCTTCGTTTCGGCCAGAAATGTCTTGGGCTGAACAGTTTCCAACTGACAACGACGTCGTTTTGCGTCGTTTAGTTCGTTTTGGCTCTCTTGTGACCACCCCTTAAGACAACCAACTGTTTAAAACATCAAAATATTTGATTCTGTAGATGACAAACTGGCTAATGTTAGAGTTACAACTGGAGCGAGTAAGAGTGATTTGGCTGAAGACAGTAAGAAGTGCTGGTCTGGTTACAATGAAGGACAGCCTCCATGAAAGGAGTTTACCATAGCCCGCTTTCAAAGACTCTATACAAAGTTGATCGGAATATCTGCTGTAATGGTGCGTTTACACTGGCCGATTTTGTTACCGATTTTGTCGTGCACAGACAAATTTGATGAGTCGGTGTCGGTGTCGGTAGGTGTGAACAGAAAAATCGGTGTCGGCACCGATCTGAAAGTCGGTGTCGGAGCTACCCAGCAGTGCCCGGTTGCACCGACAAGTCGGACGCTCATCAGCCAATCAGAAGCTAGGAGCCTCTAGTTAAATGAGCCTAGGCTTTAATGACAGTGCTAAGTTTATGAAACGAAAGGGCTAGGTTTAATGAGAGGCTAGAAGACTGTTATTAAAATTTCCCTCGTTCTCTTTTTAATAGTGAACCAGCATGGCTAGCAACGATGTGAACGCGAGAGTACCAAAAAATCAAGTTTTTTTCTTTAATTTAATTAAAAGTGAATAGCCAGTTGTACGACTACTACTAGTTCTACTACTAGTACTACTGTAAATACCACTGTAAAGAAATTTGCCGGTCCTTACTTGGCACGATTTAGATTATGTCATACAGAAATACATTGCGTGTAATTTCATTCAATGTTTTATTAGCGAAGGAAATTCACTAGCTGAGGAGCGTACGGCCATTTGCTCTGTCTACTAAGTGAGCGTTGCTCCCTTATATACAATAAAATTGCCCGTTCCGGCTAACGGGACCGAGTGAGAACACCGGCTAGCAATGTTTAAATGGCCAATAATTAGGCCCGCTAGTGCGTTGATATGACAACATAAACGACGACAATAGATAGCATAACGAGTAACAAGGCCAACAATAAAAAGGCAATAAAGAAAGAATAAAAAGGACAACTCATATAATAAAATATTTACAGACATATAAAATATATACAAACAAATAATTACAAGAAGTGTAAAGTGTTGGCCCGGTGTCCATCACACTACTACTACCACATATATACATTCACCATTCAATCTTCTTCATTATTCATTTTATTTATTATAATTACTCGAACGAAAGAACTGTACGTACAGTTCTTTGCTCGGATTTTCATTGCCTCATCATTCATTCATTGCTTGGCATTCAGTAGTTGCTTCTAGCAGTAGTAGTAGGAGCAGTAGTAGTAGTGTAGTACTAGTATATAATTTTCCACATCAAGCGCGTTGATTTTTATGTGTACTCGTCTTCGCGTGGTCGGGTGAAGGTCAGAACGGCGAAACGCTGTGATTGGCTGTTGGTACCGACAAAAATCGTTTGATCGTTGCAATGTAAAGTGGGAGTCGGTGTCGGCACCCATGCGTGAAATGTCGGAGGTACCTGTCTGAGTCGGGGTATTGGCACCTAATCGGAGTCGGTGTCGGCCAGTGTAAACGCACCATAAGGAATAAAATTAGACTGGGGCATCAAGCGGTAGAGGTTTATGACTCATGGCTGTTGTCAATATCATATTGAGTACATCAATATCCAATCTGAATTCCTGAATTTGAGCTTCACGCGCTGCATACTAAACTATTCAACCAAGTTATAATACATAAGTTTATGGAGGATTAATGGTTGGTTTTATATGAAGCTCTATAAAGAGTGTAACCACCAGGTATGTTGTGTCTTAAACAATACTCTAAACTCATAGTACTGTATATATAAATATATACAGTCGTGGCTAAAAGTATTAACAACCCTCTTTTTGTACTTTAGCTGTGAAATGCCAAATTAACTCAACTTCAATTAGTCATTATTTATCCTATTATCAGCTTAAAACATGAAAAGTACACATTAAAGTAAAGCTTAGAGTCTATTATTTCTGATGAAATTAAGATATTGTTGATTTGATAATGTTTCACTCTGTGCAAACCTTTGGAGACAAGCCCTACATTTTCATTCAGATTTGGACTTTTATCCTCAAGTTCAATCTCCCGACAAGTGCACTATGCTATACACAAAGCAATAACACAACACATTGAGAAGAACATTTCAACTGACAAGTACACCATAAAAATATATAAGGAAGATGGAACACTGACAGATCGCAGTAAGCCAGAGAGACCACTGGCTGCAACTACACATATGTACACTGCAACTACACTGCATGTATATATACATGTGTATATAGACATTTATACAATATATATATATGTTTATATCTCTTTATAGATAAATGGTTTTTTATATATCTCCAGATAAATCTCAAAGTTTGTGTGTCTATCCTTTGGCATGCCTTGTTAAAGCTCTAAAAATGTTGGAATGAAGAATTCCTATCACAGATGATTTAATTTTAGGCCTCCCGTTCTCTAGACAATATGCTTAATAGATTTATTGGTCGATACATGTCACTATGTGGTAAAAATATGCTACCTCTACCGTTTTCCGTTACGGCACAACGTCATTTGATGTATTAGTAACAGCCGTAACTAGCTACATAAACTAGCCATTGGCAGTGTGCCAGGCTAATAGCAGACAGAATTGTTTATAAGCTGAGTTTATAAGTGTAGCATTGCTAGCACTGCTTATAAGCTGATTTTTAATACCCCTGCAACGCATGGTATTGATGACTCAAGAGATATAATTGCAAACTAAATAATTTTCCATTGTAATCGTAGCAAAACTAAATATATTAAGCTATTACTTGCTATTGATTTCACAATTACATTTAAACTCTTTTACATTTTTATTTTTTCTCTTAATTTAATTCAAAGAAACACTTCTTTCCAGTTATAAAATTTAGGACTTATAGGTGGTTGATAAAGTTCACAGTTGTTTTATCTTTTAACTTACTTCATGTGAACTGCTCAAAAATAGTTTTCTCATAATATGAAATTTGAATGTCGGAATAGCAGATGTTGTATATTTTAAATTAAAAGAAGTTTTCTGTCTCAAAACCTTTTGATTACAAAGGCATTGTCGGATAGTACAGATAGTATATATTTACAGTTTATACTAGCTGTAGTATAAAAATATACATACATATATATATATATATACATATATATATTAAAGCTGTGCAATGATCACCTTAATTAAACGATTAACTCGATCAATCCAAATAAACGATTAACTGAGTTGGGCCAATTAATCTTCAAATAAAATGCAACCTAGGTGATGATCTTGATGTGATTCCTTTGTACTGTATAGTACCATACGCTACTAGTACTATTATGACAAGCAACACTCTCTTACCAATAAATTACAACCACAATTATTTTGCACTCAACTATGAAAGCACAAAGTGAGTCGTTAACATTAAACTTGTTTACACAATGCAATGCACAAGCACCGTGCCGATCTAGCCGTAAGCGGCCATGTTGTTAGTTGTTGGGACATGTTTCTAGGTAATAGCAACAAAAGGGATTTCCGTATTATTTAATATCTTACAGTTTATTTTTTGTTTGTTTAAAAAAATTTAAGTAAGTAGTACATGTATTTCATTTTTCAAAAAAATCACAATCATATTTCAGCTTTAAAATATTATTAATATAAGATTGACACTTTATTGGAACATAAAAGCAGAAAAATGTCTTCCACCCTGGGTAGCGCATTTCTGTAAGTTGTTGGAAGCAGCGTAAACAAGAAAGCGAAGTGCGGTATCTGCCAGAAAGAATTTGCCTACCACCACAACACATCATCATTACGATATATTTTAACTAATTCTCATTATACCGTGCAGAAATCATCACCAGCTGTTGCAGACAATAACTATTACTACTGTCCTTTGCGAGTGGCTATTCTCTAAAGCTGGCAATATTGTATGTAGGAAAAGGGCATCTCTTTATTCAGATAATGTGAATAAACTGTGCTGCCTCAACTCTTGGCTGACTTAATTATAAACTTTTAAATACAGTTTTCATACTCATAATAACTATTACGTTGTAACTTATGTACATTGTACATAACATGTACTACTGCTGACAATTGTCTCAAATATAATCAATTTGTTATATGTAGCTGTATTATTTGTTTTTGAATATGCAGGTTTTTGCTAGATTAATTCTAAGACTAATTGAAAATTAACTAGTTCAGACCAGTTATTAATCACGATTAATTTTAATAATCATTGTGCAGCTCTAATATATATAGATATATATATATATATATATATATATAGATATATATATATAGATATATATATATATATATATATATATATATATATATATTTCCAAGTGGTGCTTGCCCACCACTTGGAAACTGCTCTCAGGAATAGTTGCAGACAAACTGGAAGAGCACATATGTCACTATATGACCAGTGCTCAGAAAGGAATTGGGCGCAACACCCGAGGAGCTAAACATCAGTTACTGGTGGATCGGACGATCTTTCAAGACAGCAGGAGAAGGCAAACCAATCTTGCCATGGCTTGGATTGACTACAAAAAGGCCCATGACTCAATTCCCCATAGTTGGATACTTGAGTGCCTCAGTATGTACAATGTTCACCCTGCTCTTGTGGCATTCATCAAGATGTCAATGACCAAATGGAAGACGGAACTGGAGGCTAATGGCAAAAAGCTGGCGAGTGTACAAATTAAGCAAGGCATCTATCAAGGTGACTCCTTATCACTGCTGCTCTTCTGCATATGCCTAAACCCTTTAAGCAATATTCTGAAGGAGACTCAATATGGGTACCAGTTTAAGAATGGCACCAAGATAAACCACCTCTTCTACATGGATGACATCAAGCTGTACGCTAACAAAGAAAGGGACATTGATTCGCTAATACACCTCACTCAGGTATATAGCAAGCACATCGGAATGACCTTCGGTATTGAGAAATGTGGAAGGCTAATTCTTAAGAAAGGCCATTCTATGCTCACAGATGGCCTAAGAATGCCAAATGGTACCATCAAAGATATAGAAGAAGGGTACAAGTACTTGGGAATTATGCAAAGCAACATCAAATACGAAGCCGAGGTACATCACAAAGCCATTACCGAATACAAGAAACGCCCTCGGCAGGTCTTACGGAGCCAGCTCAATGCCAAGAACAAAATCATGGCAATAAATACCTACGCACTGCCAGTAATAAGATATCCAGAAGGCATAATAAAGTGGACTGAGGAAGCCATCAAAGAAACAGATATAGCAACTCGTAATCTGCTGACCATGCATGGAGCACCCCACCCAAAATCTGATACTACTAGATTGTATCTTGAAAGGAAAGATGGTGGTAGGGGACTCAAAAGTGTACAGCAGACAGTGAACGAGGAGGAGCAAAGCATCAAATCATATGCAGCCTCCATGGCCATCTCAGATAAGTTGCTAGCTGAATTTCAATCGGCTGCTCTTACAACGGACCTACGCCCTGATGATGAGGAAATTGACTGGCACACGAAACCTCTTCATGGTGCTTACCACCAACAAATATCTAAGGTTGGCGATCTTCACCAGACATATATGTGGCTGAACAAAGGAAACCTAACGGCCAATACAGAGTCGCTAATCATGGCAGCCCAGGAGCAAGTGCTCCTAACAAGGCAACTCCAAACGAAAATCTATCACACCAGAGATGGTCCTAGATGCAGACTGTGCAAAGATGCACCTGAGACCATCCAACACATCATCAGTGGATGCAGGCAGCTAGCAGGGAACGCATACACTGAGCGGCATAATCATGTCGCAGGTATTGTGTATAGAAGTCTATGTGATGAGTATGGCCTTAATAAACCACAACACTGGTGGGAAGCTCCTGGTAAGGTCAATGAAAATGACCGCGCTAAGATCCTCTGGGACTTCTACATCCAAACTGACAAGCATGTCCTAGCAAACCAACCAGATATAGTGGTGGTAGACAAGGAGAACAAGAGGGCTACTATAATAAATATAGCAGTACCCAATGACTACAATATAGCCAGCAAAGAAAAAGAAAAGGTAGAGAAGTATCTCCCTCTTGGAGAAGAAATTGAAAAATGCTGGAATGTAAGAACAACTGTAATCCCAGTAGTCATTGGGGCACTGGGCGCAATAACACTGGCGCATAAAATGTGGCTTGCCCAAATACCAACAACAATCAACTCAGGTAAGTTGCAAAAAAGTGCGCTATTTGGAACAGCTAAGATCTTGAGGCGAGTGCTCAAACTCCCAGGTCTCTGATAGGAGACCCGAGTTAAAGCAGAATTTACCACCCATACGGGGTATCCGGGGTGAGGAAACCATTTTTTTTATATATATATATATATGAAAGTTGAAAGAAAGCAACTCAACATGCAACATAACATGGAAAATATTATCTCAGGCACAGCCATATACAAACAAAACGATGCAAACTAATTTTACTAGAAAAATACTTCATAATATGCAAACCACACTTGAGCACATTGAATAAAAGAAATAAAAGAAATGAATTGACTTCTAATTGTAGACATGCTAAGAGTTATCTTCTTGGTTACACTTTGCACTAAATCACATGATTAATACAGCGAGCCTATTTCTAGCATTTTAGTACAATTGGTACAGCTTTTCCTTTTAGTCCAACCGCGTCTTGAGTGTCTCACAAAACAAATTTGTCGCACAATTACTAAAAGTTTAATTTCTTCTTAATTTCTTTTCTCGAATATTTCATACTCCACTAATTATCTTTTAAGTTTTTAGTGTAGAGTTCTTTTTTATATGCTTTTGCACCTGCTTTTAGTTACTATATTCATATATCTATATATATATATATATATATATCTATAATTTTCAAAGTACATTATGTCTGTGTATAATATGTCATGTATCGTATATATGTCGGTTTTTCGGCTATAGATCTTGAAATCTTGATTTTCCGAAATCTGATGGATTTGAGCTCACAAGGAGTTTTATATTGACGAGTGTTTTATCTGGATGTTCTACCACTGAGCTAGAGCACCATAGTAGTCGGATACGTTTTCATATAAAATATACAGCATGAGCGCGCTAATTATTTTAGCCTTAGGTTTTTCACCAAATATTTGAGATTTGTTTGCCTCGAAGCTTGAACATAAATTCAGTTCTCGACTAAACTAGAGCATGCGCATTGCAATTCGCAAAGCTCCGGAAATGCTTGCAAACGGATCAGCATTTTACGCTTCATAAATTCTTTACAAAAAGGGAGAAACCATGTGGAATGATGTCTCCTCTACCAAAGAAATTTTTTAGAAAAATAACCCTTCTAGTAGGATTACCCTAAATTATTTTGGAGGATGAATCTCATTTAAAGATGTAAAGTAAACAGGCCATTGCTGTTTATGTTTTCTTTTTCTCACAATTTTTAATGTAACTATCTGTTGCATTTTCTGCTGTTTCATTATCTACTTTTGCAACATTTAGTATTATATATTAACCATTAATGCTTTGGATGCTTTAAAAGCCAAAAATACGAAATGTTTACTTTTGCTTTCTTTTTCCATCATCATAAATATAAAACATTTTATTAAAATAAAACACGATCGATATATACCCGTTTATATTTATAGTATGCAGTATACAGTACAGCTTATGGTGTAAAATTTTGAACAAAATACTTTACTGAAGTATATCTCCGAATTTACCCAAGTTTTTCTCATCTCGAAACGGATTAAAATCTGCATAATTTTATGTTAATGGGAAAAATTGTTTGGGATCTCTAAAAACTCGTTAGCAGTGCTAGACCAGTTCCGCTAGAATAGGTTCCACTGTACGTTATTAAAAGCTATATGTCGCTGAAAGTTATGAACTTTCAAATTTGCAGTGGTTTGAAAACGTTTTCCTCACGATATGAAGTTTGAAAGTTACAGTTGTTTAAAAAAGTTTGCAAACCTTTACAGTTGTTTTTATTTTCACTCTTAATTTATTTCAATTACACAGAACACTTTTCTCATGATATGTAGTTTAAAAGTTAGAGTGGCAAATGTTGTTATATGTTAAATAAAAATCAATTTTCTGTCCAAAGACTTTTTTATTACCCATGCAACGCCGGGCAGCACAGCTAGTATAAATATGTGTCAGTGCTTATTGATTTAAATTTGTGCATATTTATAAATACTATACATATTCTTTTTTATTTTGATCGACTAATATATCCTTATAAATTAAAAAGCAGACCAGTTCAACCAAATATATTACTTTATTATCAAATATAGGAGTAAATTATGCAACATAATAGAAAAGTTACCATTTAAAAATCTATTAAATTAACTAGCTATATAACATGTTAAAATCCTATGTAGAAAAAATATGAATAAATTTTCTATTCATAACTTGAATACTTGGCTAACTTGTATGGTTTTTTCGGGGTTTTCCAAAAGATGATATTATTAATTTAAATAACTTGAATCTAACAATACTTATATTAACAACTTTTGTATCACAATTTCAGGTAGAGACATATGTTGATATGAAACCAGATTCACCCAGAAATTTTTGGATCAATGGCTATTGAACTTGAATTTATCATTTCATCAGATCACTTAGTCCTGAACCATAAGGATAAACATTTACTGATACTACATTTTAGACATTGACATTTTTCTGTGCAGCAAAATATTTTTGATATCAATGAATGAATACCAATAAGACATCTTACAAAAACCTTTAAGAGGTGGCCTAAAAATGTAAGGGAAAATTTGCTAATTTACGGAACGTTTCAACAATTTATCTTTTATTTAATTATATTAGTTTTATCTTTCTTTTAATTATATCAATTTATTTTTGCAACAGAAAAAAACTTTCAGAATTATCAAAAACTTGACAAGAGACTCACTGATATTTACCTTTAGCCATCAGCCTTAATTTTAGCTGAAATTTGGTTTATTTTACTAAAGAGGAACTGGCTAGTCTTTCACTAATGATATAGGCCTATCCAGCATTCCCACAGATTCATAAAATAGCCAGTATGTTAAACGCTACACTATTATACTAAGTTAGTCTATTCAACCAATTCCCTACTATCCTCTCTTGCTTGTTAAAAGAACCTTGGATTTTAATGCTTAAATGAAAGTAACTGTTCTAGAGAACAAGCATGTCGGCTACATTGAAAACTCATATTTTTGGACACTACACATGAGAGATTTTTTGGTTTGAACCAGTGAGTCCTCAGAAGTGGATATACGATTGCCGAATTTTACAATAGTCTACAAGAAGACACTTTGGTGCTAGAGTGCAATCTTGAATGTCATCAATTTGGAATAATCATTTTGATACTCTCTCTTAGCATTGCTGCCTCAGAAAACTATGGACTGAAATATAAAACGGTAAAAAAAGTTTCCAGCATTGATGAAATTTCACAAACTTTAAAAAGATAGACCAGTAATAAAATCACTCATTTATTTTAATACACCATATTTTTATTGCAATTATAACAAAACAAATAAAATTTTATTTTTTGTCATTTCTATCAGTTTAATTTTAATAAGCAATAAGAACTGAGATGCTGCGACAGTCAAGATCAAATATCGAGTTCATACTGAAAAAGCTGAAAACCACGATATTCATGTATGTATGCAAGCTATGTGAGGTATTTATTAGTTAATTTAAAATGACAACTTAACAAATAGTAAAACGCAAAACAGTATAGCATGATGCAAGACCACTTCATTAAACACCTTTCATCATTGCTTTCAATTTCTGACATTTAGAATGGAACATGGCAAACAGTCATGACTGTTGGCAGCCAGTCCAAAATGATTGGGAAAGTAAGGTTTGAATTGAAACTGAAAAAAAATATATTTGGAAACTGGTGAATGCATCAAAGAAACCAAACGCTAGCATTTACCTTGCAACGGAGTTGAAGTGGCTGAATTTACCAGCTGCGTAGCTGTTATCTAATTAAGACTAGCATTTCACTGCAGCAAATCAACTAAAGATTATGTTACAAACAGGATTGGTTTTGTCTATTTGTATTTTTTGGTGATCATTATCTGGTTCTCTAAAGTATTTAGCAGCAACATTAGTCATAAGTTTGTATATACATGTATGATTAATAACACTAGCTTCAAAATTGCTCTACCTTGAAGCTAAAAAACTTTTAAAAATTTAATAAAATTATACCCGTAGAAAAGAGGAAACTATGTTTATATATTAGAAATTGCTATTGATGACTCATGTAATAAAATATCCTAGGAAGTAGTAAGCAATTGACAATATCAGGTAAAATTTTCAGGTCTGCTATTTTACTAGTGGTTTTTAGTGGACATGTAAGTCGCATTTCTGGTGAGCGTTGACAATAAGTGACACAATTTTTAATGTGTTGAAGTAAAATCTATGATTTTTCAATAATGGTTACAATGCTGGTAGCGGCAGTCGTCATGGTGGAAGTTGTGGTAGCAATGGGGGTCACTGTGAAAGTATTGCTAGTGCCGGTGGTCAGGGGATGCAAAAGAGAGTGCATTGTGTTGATAGTAATGACACAAAAGATGAAAGAATCTTTTTGCATGGGCACAGGGTTAAACAAACCAGAGAAATATTCGTTCAACAGAATCGACTTTTACAACTCTATTGCAACAAATGCATCAACCAAATTTTATCGACCCTTGCTGACAAAATGAGAGTCTATAGCTGAATTTTATTTACTTTCTAATATATCAACTTTTATCAATCACATTTGTGCGGTGGAACGCGGTTATTGCAACAGCTGGACACCCATGGTATTATTTGATCTAGCATTACTACTTGATATTTCTCCGACACAACTGCTCTCTCTTTAACCTCCTTTGTATATATAGAAGAAGTACAGCTAGCACTATAGCCTACTGTAATTTATAAATATGGCTAATATACTTTTCTAGTCAGTAAAATAAGACATATAGTGTAAATTAACTTGTACTTCTAGGTGGTAGGAGGTGCCTAAGTCTAGTATCCATTTGATTATAGCAGACCAGCCAAATCGTTAAAACACCCAGCGATTCATTTGCTAAAATAGTTATCCATCAGCACAATGGTTACAGCTACAACGAGCTGTTGGATAATAAATTCCAAAGAACATCCATAATGTACATATTGACACAGTATGTAAGCAATTTGATAAATAAGTTGCATACAGCATGTCATGTGGCTATTGAGAATATAAAGCTTTTAATAATGTCGCTATAATATGTGCTGGCTTAGCCGAACGGTTGCTTCTAAGCATAGTTTGACATCGAAAAAGTTATTCTTGAGTTCAAACCCAGCCTACCCATGGTGCCACCCAGCACTTTTGGTCTCTTTTACTGCCAAGAATTTCCTTAAATAGAACTCCTCACATTTAGCCAATCATAGACCTCAGGAACAAATTCAATAGCTTTTACTGGTTTAGTAACCTCAGAAATACCGACTAATGCTTTCCAACAGAGATCCAATATAACCATTACAGGCCTAAAAATTGCAGTTCGCTCTCAACTAATATAACGTAAAAAAGAGTCGTTCAACAGCTGTAGGTAGCTCACTTATGCATAGTTTGAAAGTAAGTGCTTCTGGATCACAAAATATTGTAAACTCACTATACTTCTGTACTATTAGAGTGGATTGATGCCCACATTACTGTCTATTTCAATCTCAAACATGTTGTTATAATTCTCAGCTACAAACATGTAGTTTTGGTCAGCATCACTATCCTTGGAGTTTGACAATGATGATTCCTCCAGCAGTTGAAGTTGCTCTGATGAAGTACAGATTGCTTTAAGAGACTTTTACATCACTCTTGTTGCCGACTTTGAAGCTGCAACATTTTCAACCTTGAAAAAATTTTTTTGAGCTGTCAGAGAGAATGTCTGAGTGGATACTCATAAGAAATCTAGTTATAGTTGATGCGCACATGTATATTACATGTTGCGCATCAACTAGTATGTAGCATAGGTAGTTGATGTGCAACATGTATATTACATGTTGCACATCAACTAGTATGTAACATAGGTAGTTGATGTGCACATGTATATTACATGTTGCGCATCAACTAGTATGTAGCATAGGTAGTTGATGTGCAACATGTATATTACATGTTGCGCATCAACTAGTATGTAGCATAGGTAGTTGATGCGCACATGTATATTACATGTCGCACATCAACTAGTATGTAGCATAGGTAGTTGATGTGCACATGTATATTACATGTTGAGCATCAACTAGTATGTAGCACAGGTAGTTGAGGTACACATGTATATTACATGTTGAGCATCAACTAGTATGTAGCATAGGTAGTTGTGGCTTTATAATATTGCACAGCTCATCAAGTGTGCCCGCATTAGTTACTACAACAGCAAATGTCAGTTTATTATACATGTACATAGCCAAAGGACCAATCCGTGTCAAGTGCAAAAATACTTGGATTCATCTGATTTGTTGGTGTTTTTATGTATGCTCGTGCTTCGTTATCTCGAGGTACATGGTTGTGTTTTTCATTTGATCAATATGATTCTACATCTGCGTCTGAAAAACGATGAACTTAGCGGTTAAACTTTATCTAAGCTGTCAGATTTTTATCACAAGCAGCTAGTTGCCAAGAGCTCTAGAAATTGTTGAGATTATCTGTCAGCCTTTGAAATGGAAATTCACATTTTCATGCTACGTGTATATGGTTGTGGTCTATAAAAACAACACCTTTAGCATCTTCAAATGTGTTACCAAGAGCGAGTCTGTCTGTGTGCTAAATGTTACTCACTCAGGTTTATGCTTCATAGACTAATTTTTATCTTCACCAAATCAACCGATATCTTACATCTGAACACACTTCTATTCAATACTAAAGAGAACTATAAAATGAAGGACAAAGTTTGCATCTTTTACAAGTTTCTGTAATGTCAATATATGGTGTAATCAACATGATAATTACTCTATGTATTTATTTGTACTATAATAAAACAGCAGGAAATTGTATATCTCACTAGCTCACAGTTTAGTTTTGTGAAAGGTACAACCTCGGTTGTATGCAGTCTGCCCACCGGCCATAGTGAGACAACTCCTTTGTATTTGCTCACATTTGCTTACCCTGTGGTAAAAAAACAATGATCCACTTCCGCCTGACCTGGTGTTGACCAGGAATGACAGCTATGGCGAGAATACTGATTAAGAGCTGCAATGTTTGCCAGGAAGCAATGCAAGGGAGGATAAAATTGGCTGGATGCAGGCAATGACTGAATACATGTTTCTCTTGGCAGAAGACAGCCGTGAACTTGATGGGACTAATGTGAACAATGCTTAGAAAGAACAAGTGGAATTTGGTACTGACCCTTCACTTTACTAGACTGCAGGACAATTTTGCCCTTCTGGAAGCTACAGCTCTCAAAGTGGCTATTGCTCGGAACAAATGAATCTTCTTTCATGTGGGCCGGCCTGAGCGGATTTGCAAAGGCCCCGGGGCAAAGTTTAAGAATCAGCTAATGACTGGGCTGTACCAGCTATTGTAAGTGGTGAAAGCGCATCGCACTCCCTACTACCATCAACCCATCGGTATAAAGGAGTGTAACGACTGACAATTGCCTTCAAGAACTGCTGCGGATGTGAGGTCAAAAGAAGTGGGATACTCTGTTCTCTCAACTGTTGAGAGTGTACAGAAGTACACCACATTCAGCAAAGATAGATGGTCATCTCTCCAATTGATGCTTGGCTGAGCATCAATAGAATAAGTTTCTACCTATTAATGCTTGGCTTAGAGTTGTGTTTGCCCGACTAGCTGAAGCTTCATCTAACACCCAAAGAGATTCAGCCGACACATGTGTGTGTGATGAAAATGCTCAAAAAGCTAAAAATGTACACACAACTATCAGAGGGCAATTATTGGTTATCCGGCAAAAAGAAAGTAACGAATCCTCACTTTACAGCTACAACTTATGGGTTTGGTCGCTAAATAAAGGAAACAAAGACAAGACAATCTTAAGCTTCAAACAAATTTTTTAGTACCGTATCAGGTCATAAAAGCTTGGCTCAGCCATACGTGTCTAATGGAGCACTAAAGACAACCGTCTTCTGTGCAAAGTGATAACTGTCTCAAACTTTTACATATTTGCCCAAAAAAACTGAGATGAGTCACAGCAATAATAGAGTCTCGCATACGCTCTAATATGAAGAAGGCATGGCCTTGAAAAAAATCAGTAGCAAGCTAGAAGCGAAGCTGGAGTTAGCCAAGTTAAGAGTTAGTGCTACAAAAGACCCAGATATCAGAAAAAAAATTGTGAAGTTTGGTTTGTTTGTTTGTTTATGTTATTTTACATTACATCATAACATAGCAAAATGTTAAAAAATAAGATGCAATGAGGGCCCATATGGGTAGCATAGGAGCCTATACTCAGTTGAATGAATTCTAAAAGCAGCTAGAAGAGCATCAAGCTGATACTCCAGAGCACCTAGCCAGGTCTCAGAGTTTAGAGCCACCAGCACCAGAGATCATTTGTCACACCCAAAAGACAAAGCTAATGAACACTAATATACATTCTTACGAACCTGTCGACATATTTCAACAGGGTAAGACTGTAAGTTCGCTTACAGATATGGTAAACTTTATAGAGCCACTAAGACAAGAAAGGCAAATCATTCACAGCCCTCCTACGTTCAAAAGATGAGTCTATGTTTGTGTGAAAAAGCACACCAGAATCAAACAAGGCCGTGAAGTTTTTTACCCTGTAGGAAGGAAAGTGCCTTGTCCTGGCTGCCTTGATGAGCAATACTGTTTCAAACAGAAAGACCTATGTTGAATCACATCCGGTTGACACTCCGCCTTCTGGTGATAAGCCAAAGCCAGCCCAGATCCTACCTTTTAAGAATATGCCAAGTTGCTAGCCAAGTGAGAAACCTGGAGAGAATCACAAAAGCCTTGATTGAGTAGAGGATGTTGAACGAGCTGAGTCTGCCAAACTTGTTCAATTATCTTAGCTGACTGAGGCAGAGCCAACTGGAGAATCAATCACAGCTTAAATCACCCTACGGCTTTAACACTCACCTTTAGAGTTTAAATAGCTGCCTGCCGATCCGGTCAAAAAGGTCATTCACAGAAGCAGCATTTTATTAGTGACACTACCTTGAAGAAAGTGCAAAAAAAGCTTGGCACTTGTGGACTGTATGGTGTTGCCATTCCCCTCCATATGGATAGGCTGCGCGCACTACAGCGCTGTGCCATGTAAGTGAGTGCCTGTCAATAGCAACACATTTCCCACAACCAAGTCATGGCACACTGAAGGACACACTGAGGTGGCAAGTATGGAAGTGCTGTCCACCTTGTTAATGAGGCAAATTGGTTTACTTTTCTACAGAAACAGGTTGGCCTGCCGATCTCTCCATAAACTTGTGTACCTCTATGCTGAACGTGGCATGCCAGCCCTTCAGTGAGCTAGAAGGCAGATTGGTCAGTGTGAATAGACCAATGCCTAAGGGAGCTATAGTGGAGTTATACCAGACTCGCTCAAAGTTGTAACAGACGCTATAAGGAGTTATATCAAGTAAATATATAAAAATATTTTTAAATGGTGTTAATGCTAGTCAAAGCAAACTTATATAGTGATTGGTGAAGTAAATGACGAGTTTACTATTGAAAAGTAAGTAAAGATGATATTTTAATGGCTTGTAGACCTCAGAGCCAGTTCATCCTCTTCAAATGAGTATAAATCAGCCAGAGAGCATTGCTACATATTAATTTGATATGATAATGTTTGTCTTTTCTTTTTCATAATAGTTGCTGACGCATTTCATTCATTGTACTTAAAAGTGGTGAGCAAACAAACAAAAGTTATTTTTCAATTTGTTTAGCATTTATAATTTTTATATAGCAGCAAACAACTTAACCAAAGAATAATGTTGTGAGAAAACGAATTTACCAGCAAGCAAAATCAAATCGCTTTTAAAAAACATATGTTTTTTCCTGGGAATTCATCATCAACGTTTAAAGATTTTTTTGTCTGCAGCTTGGAAATCTAGCAACAAGGTTCTACCCATTAGTTATCACTCTAGAGGGAGATAACTCTGAGGTTCTACCAAGCGCTTGCGAAGTAACAAACTTGAATCTTGATATAAAATTTGCAGATGTAGCTGTTGTTTTTCATCTTGACTCTGCCTTTTTAAATTCATATTCATATTTTTGCATTTAGAGCTTCTAAAAAAATCCTTGTTTTATTTTTTCAAAAAATTTGAATATATTTGTACTGTTTAAAATTATTTCCACCAGTTATGTTTAGAATTTGGATACAATTAAATACACAGATCAATTATTTTAAACCCAAGCTACTCTCTTTTTAGTCGGCCATTTTATTATTTCTTATCAGTCATAATTTTTTTAGTAAAATTATTTAACTTTGATTTACATGTAACCTTTTAGGCTCAAACAAGTTTCTACCTGAAAGAGGAACCAACTTTATGACATGCTTTTGTCCTGATCTTTAGTCCTCGTGCAGAACTTGGTTTTTATACCCATTTTTTAGCTTACCATAATTCTGGTGCTTCTGAAAAAGTTATCAAAATTTGCATAGTTTTGAACTGTAAGAAGTTTGAGTTTTGTTATGTGAATAGAAGCACTACAGTAAGATTCTTGACTAGCTGGAAGAGCTACTCGGTTGTTGGTGTTCTCTCTAACCTGATTGGTTCAATAGCAAAGAGAATTGGTCCAGCCAATCTCAGCCTGCACCTTGTGTTATGGGCAACATGTGCACTGACATCAGCAAAATAACATTTATTTTGCAATTTCTTGTCATGTTTTCTCGCAAGCCTTCAATACTTAATACCGTAAATTAATTATGTTTCCTTGGGTTTTGTCTGGATAAACACCCTTTCTACGTATGCTTTCTTCAATAGCTTATTTTATCATACATACAGCTGAATGGCAGAGAAAAAGCATCATTGATGCCAAAACACATCATTACTTACATCGTTTAGTACTTAACACTCTTATTCACGTAACCCTCCTGCATGAACACAGGAACGTTCATGTTTGCCAATATGTGCTAACACAGTAAAACAAAAATGACCACAACATATAGTGGGGTACTTTTCTTTGTTTTTTTTCTTTGAGAATGAGCAGGTGTTAGTTTTATATTAAAATTGTTCATCGGTATGTTAGAGTTTCCTAAAGCTCTTTTTTTCTTGTGTCGCGTCTGTTGCAATCAATTGTTCTTTCGGGTCTGTAGACTTAGATGTATATATAATTTTACATGTACGTATCATTTTAATAGTGTAAACTGCTGTCTTAGCATTTTGTCCTTATACATTGACAATTTCAGGTAAAATTGTCTCGTTACCTAGCGCTGCTAGTTTGAATACTAGAAAAACCGTTTCATACTAGCAACTCAAATACAAGCCATACCGTTGCTACTAGCATCAATACTCTTGTTACTACTACTGAGGTAAAATAGAAGAGGCACAAATAGAAGCAAATGTAACAACACAGATTTTTAATGGTAGGAAAAATGCTATTGACTTAGGTATTGACAAGCCTTCCATGCTCTTCAATTTTTCTAATCACTCATGGGGCTAACTTCAGCCCTCCTGCTGATACTCCATTGTTAGAGTATTTTGAGTACTGCTTCCTTCCTACTGAGTGGGATGGGAATAATTTTTCTAGAAGCTTCTAGATGCTTATGGTAGCAGAATATTATGAGTATATGTGTGCAAAGATTGAAATTCTGCATCCACAGTCCAAACTGCATTCATGAAAAAGTGCTACAGTAGAATGATGAAGGGTAATTAAAGAGCTGTTTCTAAACAAGGGTTTGTGAAAGGCTCCAAACAAAGTAATTTAGTAAAAAGCATCACATCAAAAACCACCCAGTGAATATCAGCTCAAGTTATATATGTTTATGGAACACTGGCTTTATTAAGTTGGCAACAAAGATAAAAACAATTTTTGACTTTATTTTGAGACTTTTACCAAGCAATAAAAGTAAATTACTTAACAAAAATTGTTACACAAAGTCTCAAAGTAATTTATCAGGAGGCAATAGGTACTAGTGGGGAACTGTTATTTGACACGTTTAAACTGCATTTTATTGTTTTATTTTTGTGTATGGTTGTACCCTGCAAAAGTGATAATGTTGGTCCTTCAACTAACTATAAACTATTACACTGATTACTTGCATCCGTTTTAGTATTCACAATAAAGTTGTGGTTAAAAATCAGTGTTCAAAGTTTATAAAGTTTATCACAAATTTTCTACCATGACCAGAGGTTTTGCAAAGTATTGTGTTGCCAGTCAAACTTACCGTGACACCTTTGAAGTATAACCATTTAATGGAAACAATCTTATGATGACCCTTTAATATATTCTGCTCATCTACCTGGGTGGCATAACTATATTCTTTTAGTGTTTTGATTCACACTAGGAGCAAATTAGATTATCTTTGGTTGACAGAGGTAAGTGAAACCCAAAATCAAGAAGTAGAGACTGAGTGTTACACGTGGCTCATAACAGGTTAATTATATATATATATATATATATATATATATATATATATATATATATATATATATATATATATAGTCAAACATGGATAACTCGAACTTCACGGGACCGAGCAAAAGTGTTCGAATTATCAGAGCGTTCAAGTTATCAGAGCACTGTCACAAGTCCATGTATTTACTTATTTATTAGTAGATACATGTACATATGCAAACTATAATATAAATCAAAAGCACAAATGGCTTGTTTCAAATTAAATGCTTCTAATGTAAAGTTTAAAACGTTTTTATCAAAAAGTATAAAGATTTTTCTATCACTTGAGATTGGTTTGTTGTTTGAGGTGATGTTATTGCCAGGACGTTTTTTTAGATTGACATTGGCAAAACTTGATCGTTGTTGAAATGCTTAAAAGAAAAGACATCTTTTTCTTTTGAGCGTTTTACCCACAATCAATTTTGCCGACTTTTCTTGAAGTTCATGCAACTTCAAGAAAAAGTTACCAAAGAAAAATCCCTTACTTTACCTGGGATTCGTTAAGAGCAACACTCCGAGGCAGTTCAATTAAAAGTTTTACGAGGTTTAACGGTACATTGTATATCACTCACGCTTTTTGAATGGATACTTATTGAATGTACACACGTATTCTGTGTTTAGGTCAAACGATGAATAGTTTTTTTTTAGCTAAGACAACATATACGTTTAATAAAAACAATTTTAAGACGTTTTAAACATTCAACATTCCGACGTTGATTCAACACGGAATCAACGTCGGAAAACTATTCGTCACGGGCTAGCCGGGTCACGCAATCAAGGATTTTTGCCACGCACATACAAAACAACATGCTGTTCTTGTTTTGTATGCGCGTGGCGAATATCCTTGCGCGCGTGACCCGGCAAGCCCGTGCTATTAATCGTATAGCAGTATAAATCAAATTTGACCAAACCTTTAGAAAAGTCGTTGACAAAATTATTTTGCCGATGGTGGTAATAACAACGCTTATGAATTACGAAAATATGAGGTTTACCTCTATGGCTTTGAATAAAGTTATTTTCTAAAGCGATAACAACCGTTTCGGTAGCCGTTGGGCAAAAAAACAGTTCGAATTAACAGTGTTGAGTTCGAGTTATCTATAGCAATTTATCATTACATGGGAACGGACCAAAGAAACTGTTCGACTTAACCATGTTTTCGAGCTATCCGTGGCCGAGTTATCCATGTTTGACTGTATATATATATATATATATATATATATATATATATATATATATATATATATATATACTCATGCTACAGACAGTACTGTTTCGGCTATTGAAGCCTCATCAGTGCAGCTCAGAGCTTAGGCAAGGGACACGAATCCCATTACCAATGAGAGTTGATTTCCTGCCATGAAACAACTAGGTTGCCTCACAGACTTTAAGAAAATCAATGTGCTGGCACCAGAGTGCTCAAATCACAAAAGTGATGAGCATTGCACAAAGGCTAATAGTGCCGCACCTCTCACAGAGTGCTCAACCAAACCGAAGTAAGGGAGCATATACTCATGCTACAGACAGTACTGTTTCGGCTATTGAAGCCTCATCAGTGCAGCTCAGAGCTTAGGCAAGGGACACAAATCCCATTACCAATGAGAGTTGATTTCCTGCCATGAAACAACTAGGTTGCCTCACAGACTTTAAGAAAATCAATGTGCTGGCACCAGAGTGCTCCAATCACAAAAGTGATGAGCATTGCACAAAGGCTAATAGTGCCGCACCTCTCACAGAGTGCTCAACCAAACCGAAGTGAGGGAGCATATACAGACAGTACTGTTTCAGCTATTGAAGCCTCATTCAGTGCAGCTCAGAGCTTAGGCAAGGGACACAAATCCCATTACCCATGAGAGTTGACTTTCTGCCACGAAACAACTAAGTTGCTTCGCAAACTTTAAGAAAGTCAATGTGCTGGCACCAGAGTGCTCAAATCACAAAAGTGATGAGCTTTGCACAAAGGCTAATAGTGCCGCACCTCTCACAGAGTGCTCAACCAAACCGAAGTGAGGGAGCATATACTGATGCTACAGACAGTACTGTTTTGGCTATTGAAGCCTCATCAGTGCAGCTCAGAGCTTAGGCAAGGGACACAAATCCCATTACCCATGAGAGTTGACTTCCTGCCACGAAACAACTAAGTTACCTCACAGACTTTAAGAAAGTCAATGTGCTGGCACCAGAGTGCTCAAATCACAAAAGTGATGAGCTTTGCATATATATATATATATATATATATATATATATATATATATATATATATACACTGATTACCTGTTAACAAGCTGAAAGAACAGCTTTTGAATATTCAAATTCTACCCTACTCAATCTGTTGGCTACCATTTTACTGGACAGTGCCTTCTTTCCCAAGAACAACGTACAAACAGTTTTATACTGTTTAAACAACGCACTGTTCCCAAAGAAGCAGAAAAAGTGTTACTCAATAGAAGTTTTGGCTATCATACAGGGAGTAGTACATATTAAACCACAGCTGTACAATAAATATATATGATGAGGATAGACTAATAATCACTAGCATGTGTCAATGTCCTATGTAACTCTTTCTTTGTTTTTCTCTGCTAAAATCATAAACTTTTGAAGCAGAACTAGCTTTTCTGTTCATTTCTATAAGCTTTCATCAGTGTCTGCTAAAATCTTTGTTGAAACTTTGAGAGATGAAACTTTTCAAAAATCTGATTTAAAAATTGTTGCCATTTATCACTTATTCAGTTTGTAACAATTAAAAGTTTCTGATGTAGAAAATTATAATGGTTTTTAGACTATTGACTGAAAACGTTTAAAATTTCATTTTCTAAAATACCAAGGCATAATTAAATAATCCTAATCAGTTAAAATGATGGTTTCTTGCTATAATTTATATCTTTTTTTGGAATTCTGTTATCTTTAGCTAGCTAAATAAAGCAGAAACTCGTGACCTATATTTTTAGCTACTTTGGTGTTTTTTTACATGTAATTATTAACCCTTTCTTGCATGAATATAGCTGCCATTGAGCTAGAGGAGAATAAGCAAGCAAAAACTGCACATTTGCACACAAAATACACCAAACATTTATTATTTTACTTCCACCCCATCTTATACATATGTAAAAATTAATGTCCTCATATGAGGACGCCATGCAGTTATGAAACAATGCGCTCTGTCCTCATATGAGGACAAACAACAGTTGGTTGGTAGCATTATAGGCTGTAGTCAGACAAAGTCACTTGGTAGGATATGCTTCAAAGCATTCTGGACAGAGAGTTTTTTTGCAAATTATGCACAAGCATCTGGTCTTGCTGTGGCAGGTTGGAGCAACACATGGGTTGCATATTTCATAGCTGACTTTTCTGGCCAATGTCCAGCATCAAGGTTGTATCTAAAGTGATTCAACCAGTGATGTGAAAATTGTGAGCTTTTAAGTTGTAGGGTTATAGCAATATGCACATGCTGACTAAATAAACATATTTACAAGTAAAAATTTCAAAATAAATGAGTAAACTATTACTATTATCAAAATTATTAGTAAACTCAAGACCATTTTGTAATTGAAAATTTCATAATGATCACTTCGCTTATCTCATCTGGTACCCTCGTTCTGATGTTTGTTAGACTAGGAGGTGTACATACGAGCTTGATGGCCTCCCTTTTCTTTAATTTGACATTGTCCAGCCTTGTGTGAGTAGCGCTCGTGCCACAGAGCTGCGGAACTCAAGCAAATCAACGCTTTATCCATTCATGCCATCATTCAAGCCATCCATTCACAATTGTGACATTTACAAAATCAAAAGACAGACGTAAATACCAGCGCTTGTGCTTCAGGCTGTGCATGTAGCATGAAATCAAAAAAATCTGTTAAATCTACTATCTACTATGTTAAATCTAAATCCCGTATGTTTGTTATAGACTTCAATAGCATGAGGCCTGATTACATCTACATGCCTCTTTGCCTTTTTTGTCCCATCGTTGTACTACGCTGGTTGGTTGCATGCCGACAAATGTGCTTGCAGTGGAGACAAGATTGTTATTATTCCACTTCACAATGGTGATGTTGTCTTTGTTGGTAGCATAACTAGCACTTCCTCTTGTTTTCATACCTTTATCGCAAATCAAAACTGCATCTGCGCCGCATAGCCGATTTTTGAGGAGAGTACCAACAGCATATATCTTTTTCTTCTTTAGCTCGGTCAACAGCTCCAACGTTGTAAACAAGTTCGCAAAGTAAACCTTGTGGTTCTTGCCAGCCAAACGGTCTGATAACCACATCACAACATCTGGGCTCAGTCCCAGGACTTTTTCAGGTCTATTACCGCTTGCTCCTTGATACAATTCAAAGTCATGAATGTAGCCTGACACACCTGATCTCACCCATATTTTGTAACCCCATTTCTTCGGCTTACTCTTGATATATTGCTTTAGACCATTCTGGCCAGTGAAAGGAACCATCTGCTCATCGATACTATGACATTCTTCAGCATCTACATTTGTAATAAACCTTTTTCGAAGAGCTTCCATCACAGGCGTAGCTTCCATACTTTATCAGTAGAGTTTGCATCATGCTTTTCATTATCCACAAAGTGAAGGTGACGGTGTATGGCTTTGAATTTATTGACACTCATTGCATCAGCAATCAATCCACATCGAGTTCCTTGGTTGCTGGACCAATACATCCGTAATCTTGGATATCTTATGTAGGTGATCACAATGTTTATTCCCAAAAATACCATAAGTTCCCCTCTTGTAAGATTGAATGCAGAGTTGATGTTTACCTGCGACGCGTACAGATTTGTGTTATACGCAATGTCATCTAGCAAGTCATTGTCAAAAAAGTCTTGATATATTGACTAGTGTTTCTGTATTTGCAAGGTTTACTTGACGTTTACCAGTAAAGACAGGTTCGTTATGCGCATAGTCGTTGTCATTGTTGATTGTCCAACTAGTTGATGCTTTGATAATGGTTGGTGGTATTGCTTTGTTTTGACCAAGTGTTGAAGGTGTAGAGTTAGCAACTGGTGGTGTCTTACATATTTGCTCCTGTGAAGCTGCAGCTGAAATAGATGCTGAAGAACAAGAAATCTGTGCAGCTGCCACTTCTCTTCTGTGGCAAAAGAGTTGTTGCGATGGCTGAGGTAGAAGGTTGAGAAGGCAGAGAACAGACAGAACTCAAAGTGCTGTTACTATAGAATTTCCCACTGTTCAAACTTGAAGTGTTTGCGAATTATTCCCAGTCAGAGTCATCGCTAACCTGTTCTTCTGGAGCATTCACATTATAGTCTGCGTCAAAATCACTGCAGTCACCTGATGATGAAATGTAGCCATTTTCAGAGTCTGAAATAAAATAGCCTGAAGTGCCTCAGAGGCTGCTTTTCTGGAGCGCTGACTACTCATAGTTGAGAGATGCAGAAACTTTAGAAAGACTAAAATGATGTAGACAGTGTTATTATCAACAAGATTCCTAATGAAGACTTCATGCATAATTGAATTTTCATTCAGTTAATGCATGATGTCCTCAAATGAGGACAATTAATTTTAGCCACTTTGAAAGTTTTAAAAGTTTGTGAACAACATTGTTTTGTTTCAATCATTTACCCAAAAGACTGAAAAAGCTCAGAAAAAAAGGACACCTCTCTAAAAAAAAGAGGAACTGAAAAAATAGTAAAAGAATCACTGATAATTAGCAAACTCACCTTCTGCACAGCTGCCTGACTTCAGATTTCCCTCCAGACCTTGACCTACTTCCCATGACCTCAATAACAGTACAACAGGAGAGAACAATTTGTAGAATATTGATTGAATGATACAAGAAAAAACAACTTCTAAATTTTAGGTTTAAAAATTGAATGTAGTATTTTGTCCTCATATGAGGACGTCATGCAAGAAAGGGTTAAGCATGTACTTTAGTCAATTGGGGTTTTATGATTCAAAGTTTAGGATTTGTCATTAAATTTCTATCAATTAGGAAAAATAGCTCTTCTGATGGTTGCAGCTTTAATTAACGATTATATTTGCAAATGTATAATGTAAATTGTTCACTTTCAAAGTGATATGTGATACTTGTGACATATTTTTACTCAGCTAGAATTTTTGAAATCTCTTCAATGCTGGAAATATTCCGTACGCTTTTGTATTTCAGTCCATAATTTTCCGACGCGGCGATACACAGAGTTGGTATCAGCATCATTACACCAAATGGATGAAGTTCTTGATTGCATTTCAGAATCAGTGCATCTTGTTGTGGACTTGCCGAAAATGACGCGAGGTCATAGTCTCTATGGTGTTTCCGATTACGGCGTCCTTGAACACTGGTTTGTAACGGAAGACTGACTGGTCCGTGCCAGAAGTACCTATAATTCGTTATATCAAAGAAACCTTTATCTCCGATGTAACCAACCTGATCTTTTTCTGGAACAGTTACCTTCATTCTATTCTGTAAATCTAAGGGTCCTTCAACAAACAGTAGTGGGGAGTATTTATTAGGGTCCCTAACTGTCAGTTTTGTTGTGTCACTCAGCTCTATGATGTATAATGGCTTTTCCAAACTGTTGAAAAGACCAAAGTAGTGGGATGGCACAGAGCTCACATCGCTAGCTATTTTCCGAACATAAAAAAATGATGGGTAGGTATCTGCTTTTAGTGAAAAACTAGACAAGTACTCTCCTGTCAAAGTTTCTGAAATATCAGGTAACTTTGGAGTCTGTTGTACTGGGGGAAATCCTTTGTCGAGTAACCCAATCATTACTAGTTTTCCAAGCAAAGAAATTGCAGTTTTATTTTCCAGATAAGGTTTGAAGTTGCTCATAGTAAATCTTTTGTTGGAAGATGAGCTATGTTCCTGTGCGATTGTAGCTACTATATTGGTAGAGTCTTTTTGACATATTGAAAATGTTCGATGAAAGTTTCCTTTGAAAAGATCACTCGGTTCGGCTAATTCTTTATATGTTCCCCGACCAACAACGTTACCATTCGGCAAAATGAAATCTGTCACAGAAAACGAACTCTGTCCCACAAGCCTCAACACAGGCGCTCCTTGAGGTTTTGTCTGCAGCTGTGCAACCAGACTTTTAGGTTCAACTACGCATTCTAAAAATACCGGCCCAGAAAGTCTACATAAAACTCGCAAATTATGTTCTTGTCTTCCATCTTTAGACGGCTTTTTTGAATTCATCATAACTTCTGTCCACTGAGAGCAGTTCAAAAACTCCATTGTTTAATATTCTTAAACACCCACAACTTTTTCAATCATTCTTTTGAAATTAGCATGAGTTATTGCTGGAATTTAAATAATCCTAAAGATGTACACTCAACTTTTTTAAGCCTGAGCTACTATTTTATTGTTGTTGTTTCGTTTATTTTAATACAAATATTTTTACAATATTAAAGTTAGCGTGCTATGGTTTAGTAACTATCTAATTTACCGGTTCCAACTTTGGCTTAAATAAAATAGTAATATTTTTGATTTTTGATGACTATACAGGTTTTGCTGGTAACGAGAATAGAAAAATATTAGCCAATTTCGATTTCAGAAAAATATTTACGCTGAAACTTGTTACCTGTAAATATTTTGTTTTCAATGTGCAGGTACTGATAAAATTATACCATACTTTGCAAAACGAATTTGATGGCTCATATTATTTGAGATTTTAAACTAGCGATAAAGTTCACCATATACAAACAGTTGCCATATTGTTTGTTTTGGTTTAACTTCAAAATTGGTTTGAAAGATCAGCAAACTATAATTTTGTTCAGTGAGTAGAAGTTTTTAATTTATTTAGTTTTATGAAGGTGCAAATACAATCCTAACTCAATTATGCTTGTTTCATGGATATCTTTATTTCAATAGGAATATTTATGGTGCACAGTTTTTTATTTCATATTTTATATTAAATAAGAATTCATTACATTCATTTCATGATGGAATGTTGTATTGACCAAAACTCTGTAAGAAGACGTGTTAACTTTAAGCTGTAATTATGAACTTCATCAACTTCATCAACATGTCGGACTATTGATGCTGATATCCGGTCTTTGAATTGCTGCCTCAGAAATTAAAGCTCCAATATATTTATACAGTTCAATAATAATAATAATATCTAAATAAAATTTTATCACTTTGGATAAAATTGTAACAATTTTTATTATATTATGTGTGTTAATATTTCACTTCGTGTCTTGTATTTCATCGTCATGTAACATATAATAATTTGTGATAATATTGAATAATGTGTGCTCATTATATTTTTAAAAACTTTAAAAGAATTAGACACTTTTAACATTAGACATTTACACGTTTAACAACTTTTATATTTGTTTTATTTTGATTTTTAATTTATTTGATCAGCAAAAACATTTTTTCCATAATATGAAGTTTGAAAGGTGCAGTTTTTTCACAAAGTTTGAAACCTTTAAAGCCGTGTTTTTTTTACCTAAGTTATTTAAACTGCACAAAACACTTTTCTCGTGATATGAAGGTTGATAGTCAAATGGTACTTGTTGTTATATGTGAAATAAAAAGGTATTTTCTGCGCAAAAACTTTTATTACCCGGGCAACGCCAGGGATTCACCTAGTTTGAAAATATAATGCTGGACTTAATTCATCTGAACATTGATACTGATAATTAGTTTTTGCATTGTTTACAGTTTATTCTAGCGATTATATTACACTTCAGAGAGGTCTAGTGTAGAACATACATTCATGGTCCTAAAAATACTTTTGCTATACAGTAGATAGCGATATATTCACCTTTTCGCTACCAAGCGCTTACGGCCGAAAAACCCCTATCAAGCCGAGCCAATTACTAGCACCATTAGAGTTTTTGATATGAATGCATGAAAACTGCAGTAACTTACATCAACTTTGTGGTAAAAACATAATTTAATATGCATAGGGAAGCTGGGAAAATGTTCAACAAACTTATAGTTCTTCTATGTAGATAGATTGGAAATATTTTACAGTAAGGGTTCCATATTTGTTGAAGCTATCATTATTTTATTTTAAAATGCCAATTTCCATTACATTTGTTAAATTAAAAATGTATATGACATAGTTGTATAAATAATACTCGCAATGATTCATGTTTGCAAAAATTTTCAAAAGTTGGTCGTCGAAGTGAACTGACAGTGGAGTTATGAGCTTCGATGCATTGTGGGTGCATTCTCCAAACTGCTATTTGCGTGACCCTAACAAGCAGTGCAAGATAAATGCTTGACGAGGTAGTTGAAACTTTGCTATAATTTACATGTAAATTGACATGGAACCATAATTTAATAAACAATGGAAAACTGAGAGACTTTTCTACAGGCAGCCATTTTTTTACAAATTGCTTGTGAATATTTCAGTCTTAATTCTGATATGTTGAAGTTATCACTTTTTATCATAAAATATTTAAAGCAAATACATTTTTAGAAGCAAAAACTTGGAAAAAAATGTTTTAAGAAAAGGAATTGCATGGAGTAATTGCGTGTAGAAGGGATTCTTTGGGCAGATCTTCTTTAGAAAAAGTTTTAGTGGGACTGCACAAAAACAATATTGAAACCCTTTGGTTAATAATCTAGTGGAAGTTTATGCTTTTTCCATATTTGGCCGAAAACAAAAAAAAATATTTTAGATTGGCTGTTGTAAATATTAAATAATTAAAATTGGCCTCTGGCCTTTTTTTTAGATTTATCAAATACCGAATTATTCACCTATTTAAATAATCTTTTTAAATATGAATTGGCTTTTTTCTAAGGTCGGCATAATTTAAGTTTGTTATATGGCTCAATTTATACCAATTCTATAAACTTGTGTATTTTTTGTATTTTTGTCATTTTTAAAGCTATTTCTAGCCAAGTTTTGACAATGACGTAATGTATCACGTAATTATTTTTTGTTTGTTAAATTGGGTATTGTTTTTTATAATTTTATCCATTGGAATTGCGAGTCTCTCAGCTAGTGATATCATATATTTAAAATACTCATTGGGCGTGGTTGTTTTTGGGTGTAGCTGGAAAATCATTGTGTTGATCATCTAACTTTTTAGAAAACTCCAAATCTACCTCAGCGACATTCCCTTCATCGCCCCTAATTTCATCTAGCAACTCGACACATTCAAATCTATTAGTTGGGAGCAGTTCCCATTCAGAAAAGTTGTTCATATCTACATACACTATTTGACAGCTCCTGTGTGTTAGGTCATAACCTTTAAGATGGGGATTAATGGCTCTAACATATCCCAAAGATTCACAAGTTAATAGCCCTCTTTTTATGCCCAATTTTAAAAAAATGTATATATATTTATATCATTCAATAGCTTTATTTTAATGCCAATTTTTTTTTACAAAAGCTTCACAACTTAGCGGAGGAGCTTTAATGTAATCACAAGAATCAAGCTTGTAATTTTCTATTGCTAACTTTCAAAACTTTCCAACACATCTGTGAGTAACAGCACTTGTTTTCTGATAGAACTTGTGAAATTCACCTAAATCTTTAATATTTATTTGTTGCCATCATTTTAAGCGTGTTTATAATTAGATTCCTAACATTTGCGTACCTATTGAGAAAAGATTTCAAAGCTTCTTTGCAAGGTAGAGACGTTTCCTTATATTTTCTGAAAAATTTCATATACTGCTGCAGATAAATGCATTTTCTAGATAAAGACTCATAATCATGGATCGTGATCATAATCATGGATCATAATCCATGATCATAATCATGGATCATAATCGCTTTCAAATAAGGCACGTTTTTGAATTTAGCTACATGTTTTTTGCGACTATTGTTTTAAAGTTTAGCAAATCTATAGAGTGAAATTTCTTTAAAATTATCATTTATAAGTTGATTTCACCAGTACTAGCGATGACAACTACAGCCAGTTTTTTAGTACAAACTTTGGTTATGAGATGATAATCATAGCTTCTAAAATTGTGAATTCTAACTAGATATTTCTTAAAGTATGTAAGTTTCAGATTTCATTTTTATGAGTTGGTCCTCTGTACAGTCCAGATACATGATCATGGCCTCTAACTTTTTCAAATACAAAATATTGTTGACATATTCAACAACAAATAATTGTTGAGATTCTTGCTCATCTGGTGGGATATTTTGTTAGGGGTTATTGATACTGATTTTACTCGGCCATGTATTTTCATTAACTCCTTAAAAATTGTTTCAGGCAATCTTTTCCTTTATGCAGTAAAAATCTCAAAGATTTTTCGAGTGGTTTTACCAAGCGAAGTGCAAACACGCAAGGTACATATACATTATCTTGTAAAATGCACTCAAAATCTGACTATGCTAAATAGAAAACGTTTCCATGTTTATGTAACTTGACAATTCTAATATAAAACTTTTTGGGGGCTTTGTAGTTTTGCAGTTACCATTTTGTAGCTTTAAACAATTTGTTGTATGCTCTTGTAATGTTCTTTCACTAAATTGGTTTGGACATCTACATGTAAGACAATTAAGCTTTCTTTTACAATTATTAGTTTGTTTGTGCATTAATGCTGAAACATTCTTAATCCACATGTTATACTCTTTATGCAAAAGTGGACATACAGGTAGCAAAATTATCTTACAGAGCTTGCTATCAATATGCAAAACATGCAACTCTTTTTAGTCAACTCACAGACATTTATAACCAAACCATTTTCTCAGCAAATTATTGTATTTTAATAACTTTCACGAGATCTTCTAATTTTATGAATTTAGAATATTTGTATAGGGTTTATATTTAATCACACAGCTGTGATTATCTTAAAATTCTTTGTGATGCAAACAGGATAGTACAACCCATAAAATCATGTTTTGTCATCTTTTTGAACAATGATTACAGCCTTTTTACTAGCTAGCTAGCTTTTTGTGTTTTGATATATGAGGCATCCTTAGAGGTTGATAATTATAAAATTCTATATGTATTCAAGTAATTTTTTGTATAGTCCAGACAAACTTGTAATTACTGTACAGATATAGTCCATGTTTATTATTAGTATGCCCATCTAATACATGTTTAATTCAGTCTAATTGGAAATTTATGAGCACATATTGTCTACAGATGTTGGTCAAATTATTTCCCCTTTTTCATTTGGAATACCACAAAAATTACTATTTGCTTCATGTGCCCTTTTTTGGACAAACTTCATTTCTATATTCATTCCAAACACTTTGCTAATACTCATTCGATCTTTTACAGTTGTGATTAGTTGTTGATGTATTGATCGTATTAATACATCAATGTCCTCCGTATTAAAAGATCCCACATATAGCGTTAACTTTTCACCAATATCTAAACGTTTTTCATTAGCAACTACTTGCTACGGATTTTGAACAAACTTATCAGTTACTCGCTGAATGGTGTTCACCAACTCTTGTTTTTTATTCTAAGAGATTATCAAGATTACTAGCTAATAATTTTAACTTATGAAATATTTCCTTCTTTAAATTCGGAGGTAGCAGTACAGAGCTCCTATTCAAAATGTCTTGTACATGCAGTTCAGCTTTTGTTAAACTACCATATCCACAAATTCACAAAAATTTGACTCTTCTTTGTAAATTTCTTTTTAGTAGCTTGACATAGGATGCAGCCATTTATTATAATAAAATATTTAATACTTTTAAACTCCTTTTGATGTTTGGCAGTTTATTCAAATAAGTTTATTTTAATAGACAATCTCACTATTAAGCTTCATAACTCGAATCACTAAAAATAGCGTAAAGCGTTCCACTATGGAAGGCATCAGTAAAACAAAGCTAATTACGTGTAGCTACAACTTTCTTGTAAAAATAATTAGACTTGTCGGGCGCTAACAGCGCTTGCAACAAGTTGAACTTATGGCTATTTAATTTTTAAAATAAAATGCAAAAAGCATAAAATATTTTATACTATCTAATTTTGTGGTTTTCATGTAGCTGTGCGCATCAGTACCACTTTTTGGGATTTATCTTTTGGCAAAATTTCCAACTTTTCCACAATTTAAATTTGCCATTAAACTAACCAAAATCAAATATTTAAAATCTAGTGAATTTTATAAGCATATAGCATATTTACTCTTTGTACTTAATACCAAGTTGTTTTTATGAATTTTATAATCAGTGGATGATAAATACGATGTTCCTCTATCGGTATCTTTTTATTTTAACTCCAAACACTGAATTATGGTGTTGATACATTATTAGACACTATGTCATTTACAGAATCATTATTACTAACAATTTGTGCATCATTCACTCAACTAATAGCCTTTCTTACAGATATTTGACTCATTGTTTATAAGAGAGCTGCAGCGACATTCCTCAGAAGGTTTAACTTACGCCCTGTGACAGATGATTTTATTACGCTATCAAACACATATAGTTTGTGGCTTTTTCAACATGATAGTCTAATGTCCACAACTTGGAGTAATAAGTGTGTCCCCAGTTATTAGGTTGTTGCTGCAGACTGTTATCTACAAACACCTTGCAGAGTGTAGCGATGTATTTAGGCATAAAGATTTTTAATTCTGTCCTAGTATCATCATTTGTAATTGTGACTATATGTTAATTATATTAGGTTGGCTTGGGGTTGAATGGTACGATGGTGTAAGAGTTGTTTAACATAAACCAGCTAATTTCTGCATTGGCTCAGTAGCTGCCTATAGTTCTGTACTGCATACTCTCTTACCATCCACGCTTATTTATTATCAGTTATGCTTAATACAAAATTTGGCTATTGTAGTATGCTATAGGTGTTGTCTTATATTTCAATTAATGACATCTACCTCCTACATCCTATATTTCTTATTACCAACTCTTTATTACTGTTGTTATGTTCTCATCACCTCACACATTGGTAAGACTTTAGGGTCATTGAGTACAAAATCACTGAGGGCAAGTAAAACATAACTGCTATATAACGTACCACAAACTGCCCAAATCAAACAAAGTAGCCATTTTTGTGCTTGTCTCTTGCTTCAACAAATTAAAAATTGTTTCACCTGTTGCTTACATTCTCCAGTAATGTGACTCTGTCTCTTACATTAAACATATGTTCATTGAAATCTAGTAGTGAACCAGAAGACCGGACCATTCGCATTTGATTTTAAAATTTGTTTACTATATCCTGGGACATTTTATAACACAAGTCATCAATGTCAATTTCGAATTTATAAATGTATTTTCTCATTTTCCTCCGTTATAATTTTGTTAGCTTTTAAATTTGTCTAAGCTCAATGTAGAACAACTTCAAACAAGGGTTATAAATCACACAAACAAATAAATTACTGATATGACTATTAAATACTTTATAGACTCAGAATCGGATGACCAAAACTACAAACAAACAAAACCAACTGTTTGGTAAAGTAATTTTTAAATGATTTGCTGCCATGAAATGCGTTAAATTTTTTGCAATAACCAGTTTTGTTAATGTGACTATCTTTTTAGCGAGACATTTTTTAGGATAAAACTGCTAGAAACTTCCTGCTGCAAATTCATGAATGTTTAAAAGCTGTTTCTTTCTAATATAACAAAATCTGTTTCTGGCTATGGAAAATCTTTCTATATATTTCAGACAAAGGTGAAATGGGAGACTATATACAATTTAATTAGAACAAACTACTATAGCAATTCAAATATCTGAGAAATTTTGGTGAAATTCAGTGAAGGATTTCCCTTAATTTTTAGGTTTCTGCCAAACATTTTTCACCAACAGCAGCAACAGTTATGTGAGGATAATCAGTTTATACCAGCTTTACAATAGTGTGAGTGCATTTCATAGCACCGCAATAATTTCATATATTATTATAAAATTATTGCATAGATTCTAGATATGGCTGTTGTATTCTTGTCAATCGTATTGACTGCCTGAAACATGACTGTCTATTAGCTACCATATAAAACACTTCCTAGGAAACCATTTGATTATAAACAATGACCTAAAGACATCAGAAAAAATTGAACAAGTTTTGAAATATAATTAAAACACTGACTCATGTGAACTAATTGAAAAGGTAAAGATCATCTGCAATTTTATTAAGAAAATCCTATTACCAGTAGACCTCAGAGCTAGTTGATGTTTGTATGTAAAATAATCCAAAAATATTATAACTTTATAATAGCCTGCTGCTATTAAACAATTGCTGTTGGCTTGTACTTATTGACAGAAGTATTTGACAGTTACTATAAATAACCTGAATTTTACAGTATTCTATAACCATAATAGTTATAGATAGTACCATATGGGTGCACAAAGTCAAACCATTTTGTGTTGTGGGGAGCTACGGTCGTATGCTAAAACAAATAACTTTATTCAAACGAAACGTAGTTGGTTTAATGCAACAAAATACATTTGGTTTAAATAAAGCTAAGTTTGATATAGCTTAAGTTACCATTCTATTGAACTACACAAAACTATGTATAAAAAATACGTGTGAAAGCATAACAAAGAGATAATTAGACAAGATATGGCTTACCATTACTATCCTAAAAACAAAAATTTTGAACTACAGTATAGATCAGGTGTTAGAGATACCCAGCAAGCCTAGCAAACTATTTTTGCTACCATAGTTTACTCATCTGTTGTTACAATGTTTTTTAGATTTTATGTGAATTTTCCATAGCAACAATTTTTTCATTTATGAGTTTGAAGCTTTTTTAGTACTACTGTAAAGCCTGAAAGCATTTTAAAGACGTACTTAGGCTATTCTTTATAATATTGTTAATCTAAATTAAAACAATGATTTCCATCTCATTCACCAGTACAGCTAATTCTATTAGCTCATTCTAACTAATAATTGCAATGGGGAAATTAAAATTAAAACCAAGTCATCATGTCAGTAGCTTGTAAATGAAAAATGTTGGTGAAATTCAGTTCCAAGTTTTTGGACTTAATCGCTGATTGAGCTTCATTTCCAACTACAACTCAAATACCGCAGTAGGCATTCTTTTGCTTTTTATTTCACCGTTAAAAGCGCATTAACCACAGATTCCGGTTAATGCGCCCTAACGGTGAAAAAAAACTGCAGAATAGACGCAGCCTCTGAACCAGCCGCATGGCTCAAAGCATCAAAAAAGGAGCGGCTAATAGTCCAAAAGGTACGGTAGTTACCTGAAATCCTCTGAACAGCATTATTGACAATACTAAAGTTTAGTTTTGCGTTAGTGTGAGGATTTCTCAGCATAAATTGTTTGATTGTACAACTAATGACTTAAAAAAATAATTCGTGAGCAATCATGGCTCAGATATTGGTAGACAGAGAAAACCAACGTTTTAATCCAAACTGGACTACACAATTCTTTTTTCTTGAATTAAAAGGGAATCCTATATGTTTGATATGCAATAATTCAGTTGCTATAAACAAGGTAGCAAATGTCAAAAGGCATTACACTCAAAACCATCCTGACTATGACGGAAGATTTCCTCCAGGTACAGCTAGGAGGCAGGAACAGCTTGATAGATAACAAGGCAAGCTAATGGACAAATGATTATGATGAGGGGAGCTACAAGCTTGCAACAAAGAGATGGGCTACTGCTGGTTATGAGGTTTGTTATAAATTTGCCGAGGCAATGGCTCCATACAGCCACAGTGAACTGTTCAAAGAAGGCATGGTTTCAGCCGTTCAAGCGCTCTACCCTGAAAAGCTATAATTATATTCAGCAAGCTGTTCAATCAGTACCGCTATCTAGGAATACGTGTGCACGACAAATAGAAGCTATTGCCAATCATGTGACTGAAGGTGTCATATATAACTTGAACAGGTGTGAATCATTTTTAGTTGCAGTAAATGAGAGTACTGACATAAACGGTGTTGCTCAGCTGAGTGTGTTTGTTCGGTATTATCTCAACAACAAGTTTAGTGAGGACCTTGCAGCAGTTATTCTACTGACAGAGCGTACGACTGGAGAAAATATATATCAGGCGTTCATGGCTTACATGGACTCTCATAAAGTGTTAATGCATAAAATAATTTTTGTAGCAACAGATGGTGCCCCAGCTATAGTGGGTGTATATTCTGGTTTTGTTAATCGTCTGAAAGATAACAACCCTCAGATGATTGCATTTCATTGTATCATACACGAAAGCTTTCTCTGTGCACAACTGAAAGATGAATATGGAAGTCTTATGCTGAACATAATGAAACTAATAAACCTTGTCAGATCAAAATCATCTCTACGACACCACCAGCTTAGAAAACTTCTACAGAAGTCTGATTCTCAGTATGATGAATTGTTAGTACACAACAATGTCAGGTTAGTACCATACTGCTATCTTAGAATTATATTTGACATACTCATTTTCATTACATTATGATGAGGTAAAAAAGCACAGCAAAGTTGTGAATATTGTCAATTATTTTTAATATACACTGTACTTTAATGTGTTTTTGTAGATGACTGAGTTAGGGTAGAGCTTTGCAAAGAGTATGGACTGTAAGACAGCATATTGAGCAGTTTCTTAGTGATATTGGAGGAGATGCAGTAGAACGATTTTTAGAGATTCTCAAATCAGAGCATTCACTGAGAGACATGGCTTTTCTGACATACATTTTGGCTCATCCGAATGATGTGAATTTGAAATTGCAGAATGAAGGTCATAATGTGGTAGAACTCTGGCAGGCAGTAACATCTATTAAAGACAAACTCTACTGCTTTTACGAGGACAAAACAGTGATATGAACAACTTTCCAATCATCACGAAATTTGTGAATGGTCGTGACGATGTTTTGGACCTTACAACAGCACGCGCTTTTCTCATTGATGTTTCCTTAGAGATGGAGCATCACTTTGCTGGTTGCGTGACTTTTTCAGGCACATCAGCTTTGGAAAGCGCAAGTTGATAAATTTCCTCATGTTCAGACAGGTGTGGCAGAATTAGAGCTGTATGATTTAAAAGCAGATATACCGGCTAAAGCTCAATTTGCTTAGCAAACTATTGTAGGGTTCTGAACACAACCTGCTGTACAGGATAAGTATCCTATGCTATGCAATATGGCAGTGCACTTACTTACTTTCTTTGGTACAACCTACTTGTGTGAATCAATGTTTTCAAAGCTGACATTTATAAAGAGTAGGTATCGGAGTGTACTGACAGAGGAACATACTCAACCGCTCTTAGCCGTAGCAGTCACCAAAGATAAACTAGATATTGCAGCAATAGCCGCAAAGCAAACTCGCTTTCATGTGTCTCATTAACATTACAGATACTCCTTCTGTACAGTAGATTTTGTTGAGAATACACCCACATATGTTGTTATGTTACACCTTGTTACTTTCATGTTTATGTTCATGTATATATGTTTACTTACCCATTACTTAAAATACACATACATTTACATATATACAGCTGTATTTATGCCTGGCCTTTCTGATAAGGCCTGGTTACCTGTTTGGCCCTCCAACAAAAGTATTTGGGCATTCCTGACGTAGAGCTACACTTGATTTTGTAAAGTAAATGTCACTAAACCATTTGTCAACTAACAATCATTGCCAGCGTTCCAAGCAGAGAAAACCCATCCCAGTCAGCAAGGTTGGGTTTGAAACTGCTCAAAAAAAGCATTTTGCTGTAGGTTAAACTATGATACTGTGAGTGTAGATATTTATATGTTCCTAGAGTCTCATTTAAAGATTGAAAAAAATCAATTCAAATTACCTTTGAGAGATTTTTCTGTCAAATCCACATTTGCATAGGTTCCATGACCAGCAGTTCTACCACCTGGCAAAATAAAACATGTAGTAGAAAATGAGCATTGTCTCACAAGTTTCATCACAATCGATCTATAGTTTCTTGTCTGCAGCTTTGCAACATAGCTATAGTAGGTTCCACAACACATGCAAAGTTTTGCTGAGCTTGGTCACCGTATAAAATATGGTCAGCTTTAATATGAGTGTACCACAATCTTTTGGATTTGTTGAATTCATGGTAATTTTCTTCCACTTAGACATCCTCAGTTGATCCATAGCTTAAAACACTTTCATAAAATTGAATTGCTCAAAAGTATAAGTAAAAGTTATGCATACATTATATGCTTCTACAGAATATTCTTTTGCCATGCAGTAGATAGCATTGTATTCTCCCTCTCGCTACCGAGCGCTTAGGGCCAAAAAAATCCTCAGCGAGTCGAGCCAATTACTAGGGTGATTTGAGCAGTTGACCAGACTTTATAATAACTGCAGTAACTTACATCAAAATTGTGCTAGATGCATAAACTAATTTGCATGGGAAAGCTGAGAAAATCTTCTACAAACCTATACTATTTTAATGTAGATAGATTGCAATTACCTCACAGCACAAGTCCCAATTTGTTGAAGCTATGAAATTGTATTTTAATATGCCAATTTCCATGACACTTTTTAATTAATAAATGTATATGACAATGTTGTAAAATCATTTATGCAATTTTTCATCTTTGCAATTACTTGTAAAGGGTTGGGCCGTGTAAGTACATTGAAAGTAGAGTTATGAGCTCCAATGCATCGCAGGTGCACCCTCAAAAATCCTTACTGCGCGACCTTAATGAGCTGTGCAAGATGGATGCCTAAAACTTTGTTATAATTGCATGTGATTTGACATAGAATCTTACTTGAACAAACATTGGAAAACTGAAAGATTTCTCTACAGGCAGCCATGTTTTTTTCCACAAATTGCTTGTGAATATTTCAGTCTAAAATATAATCTGTTGAAGTTTAAACTTTTTATTATAAAATATCAAAAGTAAATACATTTCAGAAGCAGTGACTCAGAAAAAATGACTTATGAGAACTATTTACATGGATTCATAGTTTTGCATATTTGCAAAAGAATTGGTTGTCATTAAAAGTTAAGTTGAAAGCTTTGATGTATTGCATCTGCACATTTTCAAAATTATCATGACATTGAGCAGTGCAAGACAATTATTCAACATGGCTGCCTAACCTCTGCTATACATGTAACTCACACGCAAATTTGCATGAAGCTATGAATGAACTTGCTTTGAAAAGCTGAGAAATCTTTCTCTAGACTGAGATTTTTTCAGCCAGCATGTGACGACTACAGCCTGAGCTTCCAATATTTGTAGTTATGATTTTTTGCTGTCAAATCTCCTATGCATTTTAAGCTATATATTTATGTAACAATACTGCATATATACTTATAACACAGATTCATGTTTGATGCAGTTTAAAGCAAAATTTAGCTGATTGCATACAAAAAGAATTGAGTTGTGAGCCTGTATTCACACATTTGGTAAAGCAGCAAAAGGCAAGAAGCAACATTTGATATGAGTAGAAACAGCAATTCATGAACTGTTAGATTGCGGAAAAATATGTGAACTTAACTCTTTGATTAATGCAGGTGCCCTGAAAAAGGCAGTGGGAATACCAATGCGCAACAAATACAATATATTAGATAATAACATTTCAGCAAGCTCATGTACAAAAGCTTGCAATACAAAGCAATGAAGCGTTTGACGAAACTAAAATACAAATTTGTAAATAAATTTATTTATCATGGTATGGCTCAAAACATAGCACGCATTGCAAAAATACATATGCTTGGCATTCATATTTACTTTCAATACGCCTACGGGTTTCTTCATCAGCTAGCTTATGCAATGCACTTCAGCGCCTACAAGCTTTAAACTTAGCTGCCCTTTTTTCTGAACTATTCAACACCGTTTGATGAGTGGAAAAACTTGAGGCTAGAGGAATAGTGTTCTTGCGGCAAGATTCAGTTTATTCAAATATTTGCTCAATTAATTTCTGCCAAAACACCAGGTCAGCTATTTTACAGCTGCTATGGTTTTTAAAAACTATGTTGGCATCGTACCAACAAATATCTAATAAGTTAAAAACAGCTTTTGTATTATTTCATGGTTTTATGCACAGCATTATAATAATGCTAAATTTGATAAAATTTTTCAACTCCTACCATGCATTTATTATATTTCAAAATGGCAGCTGGTTTTCAGAATTTACTCCCTTTATAATTTAGTTTTATCTACGACTTCCAAGTTTTTATGCATAGTTGAAAAACATAAATATGTTTTTGATTTCTCCAACAGCCAACCATACTTTCAACATTCGAAAAGCTTGTTGTCTCACATTTTTAATGGTTTTTCTATTACACATTTTCATGTCTTTAGGGACACCTTTTTTGTTTGAATGTTGAGTTCCGCTAACATGAGTAATATTTTTTCCAGGTTTAGCTGCTTATTCAGGCAAATTATAAAAAATTATCCATAAATAAACAATGACTCCAATTTTTCAAGTCATTCGATAGTTTATTGACTATATTGTGGATGGCTTTTCTGCCAATGCCTTCAGCTTGCTCTTGCTCATTCCTGATGTATACAGTCAACTTGAGCACATAGCCAGAGACACTATTACAGACTACAAATAACTTTATTCTAAATCTTGATCTTTTAGATGTAATATACTGCCTAAAGCTGAGTCATCCTTTCCATCCCAGCAAGGTTTCATCTATAGCTATAAATCTATTAAGCAGCGAAACATAAGATAACAGGTCACATATCATAGCAAATAGATTTCCTAGCTTAGAGACTTTTTTTAAGCAGAGGCTTCAGAATTGTCAGTAAAACATAAACTGTTTAAAATCATTAAAAACCTGCTTCTTGAAATAGTTTTACTAACTAGAAATTCCACTGTCATACAGCCCACGACCAAAGTAATAATGGAAAAAAGAAAGGGTACTGTTGGTTGTTGAAAAAGTAGTTCTCAGCAGGAATTGACAGAGTATAATGTAAATGAGACTTGTTTGAGATGATATAAAATAAATTTGAGGGAGCACGACTCTAAAAAGGCGCAACAGAAATAACAGAAATGTAACAGAAATAAATATTAATACAATAAATAATTGACTATCTCAAACTTATGTTTTACAATAATAAAATAAATATTAATTCAAGCTGTAGACCTAATCTACTGTACGTAATTTAACTAACAACAGCATTAATGAAATATGTTTATTAAATCTCTTATTATATTGAAATGCAATATTAAAAGTAAAATGGCAAGCTGCCGTGTAATACACAGTTTGAAAGTTGGTTGTTGGTTAAAATAAATATTAATTCAAGCTGTAGACTTAAACTACTGTACGTAATTTAACTAACAACAGCAATAATGAAATATGTTTATTATAGCTCTGAAATGCAATATTACAAGTAAAGTATATTGTAATATACAGTTTGAAAGTTGGTTGTGTTGAATGCAGAACAGTTTTGACAACGATATGTAACAGAAATAAATATTAATAAAATAAATATTTAACTATCTCAAACTTATGTTTTACCATAATAAAATAAATATTAATTCAAGCTGTAGACCTAACCTATTGTACGTAATTTAACTAACAACAACAATGCCAACAATAAAGAAATATGTTTATTATATCTCTGAAATGCAATATTAAAAGTTAAGCGGCAAACTGATGTGTAATATATAGTTTGAAAGTTGGTTGTGTTGTGATGAATGTAGAATGGTTTTGACAGCGGTATGTAACAGAGAGCAAGCGTTGGCATTTACACGTCTAAAAGTTTTATGCAAACTGGAGTGAAATAAAGAAATATTCTTGTCATAAAAGGGCGTTGTAGTAACGCCCTACCTTGTAGATAAGATGTAAAGAAATATGGCTGATGTTCTAGATAATTTGAAAAACTTTCGGGAATTGGACAAAAACGCAGGCTGATAAACTGTGTACCACATTTTCGTACCTGTAAATCGGTCTACGCCTCAAACAGTACACAGTAAACAGTTCTACTATCTGTCGCACGACTTTATTGGCGTTTCGTAGGTTGGTCGAAACTATTAATAAACCAAGCTGTTCAAGCGTTTTGTGGCGATTTGTGGCAAGACTTTATCGTTCTATTCTCTGTCGCTCGGCGTTTCAATTTCCGGTCTTAACTTTTATTAAACGAAGCTTTTCAAGCGTTTTGTGACGATTTTCGTCCTAATAAATCTGTCTATTTATGTATAATCCGATCAGATGGGTTAGTTTTAGGAATTTGCGGTAACCTTTCAAAGGCTTGGCAACATATTTAAATAGGTTTATATGCGTTTTGTATCATTATTATACTTAAACGACTTTACTGAAAAATAGTTAAATTTGTTGATAGGATTTCACTGCAAGGGTTTGGTGACGATCGTTAATGGATAATTTTTTGGGAGTTGTGTGCACATGTGCATTTATCATAATTCTCCCAATCAATCGTTTCCCTCTTGTTTGGTTGTGGGAAAATTGGCAGAAGTAATAAATGATGGCTAGACCAGTATAGCAACCGAGCAGGCTTTTTGAGAACACCTATGAGCAAAACTAAACTAAAAACTCAGCAAATATCTCTGTCATCAACAGGCTTCAGGCATCGGCATGTTTTGAAGATCATATCTATTCATTGAGTTAACTATAACATCTATGATGGCTAATGTTATAAAAATCTTCAAATAAGAAAAAATACTAATCTGTCTAGGATTTCGAACTTTTACTCTAGCAAAGCTGTCCTCAAAATGTAACTATTTTGGTTTTAAATCGGCTCTTCTTTGAAATCCGTCATTATCCCTCGTTTCAACATTGACTGTTTCTCTCTCACTTTTGCAATCCGTTTCATCCTGTTGATCTTTTTTTTACACCCATCGTCTTCTCCTCTTTTTTTGACCTGAAATACTTTTCTTCACTTCTAAACCAGTCGATGTCTTCCTTTGAACAAAAACTTTTTGGAGAACTTGAGAATGTCAATCATAAATGATCAAGTTAATAAAGATAAATTATAAGATTATTTTCTAAATAAAAAAGGGATTAAATACAAAAGTATAGGTATACCTTGAAGACTGAATTTTGTTGAAACTTTAAGGGATTGGTACGCTGGGTAAAGTCTGTTATTACGACATGATCAGTTTATGTAGTCAAAGGGTTAAAAACTTTACATGCTCTTAAATTACTCTGACAGGTAATTTTGTTTAACTCAGCTGAATTCAAACTGACCAGGTATTCAATTAAAATACTATTTAAGGTTTTTAGGTTTTTCGCGACTGAGTGGAAACAGACGTTGTCAGGAAATCCATTTTTCTGGCTCCCCTATTAAAAAACCGTAGATAAATGCACGTCAGTGCAATCGCTGTATAGTTAGCTCAAACTGTTGTCGGATGAACCCCAGAGCACAATCTCAGCATTGCAGATGCTTTATTGACAGCCAATGTGAGATTCATAAATAAGGGTTAATTCTGATTACCTTACGATAGTTTGAGAATGCTAGATGAGTTTACGCTTTATGTCTAGGGAGGACCTCAATGACAGAATCACCCTATGTAGCACAATCAATTAACAAATATTGTAATGCTTTTACAATTATGATACATGTAATAATATACTTACCTCATGTTTACCTAAACATTTACCACCTCCATTCAAGCATATCAATGATTCCTGAATTACTTTCTTTATATTCAAATAGGAAAAATTTTATGAATATCTAAAACATGTTTTAGCGAGTAAAATAAAACGGAAATATTGTCCATAGATGTTACCACCAGTCATGAAAACTACAAACAGGTGTCATGGCGCTAAATAAGTGAATACTGATCCAAATGCATGTTTATTGTTAGGACGGAATAATCAATCATATAAAAAGCAAAAATGTTAAATGTGTGTAAACGTGCTCCTTGAGAGGTCCTTTAGTGACCATGCGAGTAACTTTGTTAAAAATTACAATGGGGAATAAATTAAGCTTTTTAAAGGTATTTAAATTGTGTAAAATATTTTAAGACAACTTAAGAAAATACTAACATGTAATAATACGCAAATCAATATGAAAAATATATCGCAGTACTATGTAATAACATGATACAGTGAAATATATTAAACTATGTAGTTATATACTATTAAACAATATAATGCGTTATGTTGTGTTGTAGTAAATAGCAATATGATATAATAACCTATACTATAATATGATAAAATAGAGTATGATACAATATAAGGTGGTATATTCGTGGAATAATTAATTTATTAGAATAAAAAATTACATAATGTGATATGAAAGCACAGTATAATTTAGTTAAAATTTTAATTGAGCTCATTTTGATATATCCCTAGTAAAATAAATATAAGCAATGAAAGCAATCAAATAATAACTAAAAATGTATGAAGACCTACACCCATAGACTTGATTTATAACTCTGAATCAAACCCAGTCACTATTTAATTTTCCCAGTTTTAACACATTCTGTCAGACCTCTTTGATAACACAAAACAGACCTTGGCAGTTACTTTTTCTATAAAATTTGAATAAAAAGCTTGTTAGCAACTTTGAATTTATTAATATTAGTTCTTTGTTTTAAAATACTTTATTTTGCTGCATGGTATAATTAGTGGTCACCGAACCTATAAAAAACTTACCCATGACAGAAGAATTTCTCAAACAAACTTTTAAAGCAAGCTTATTTGATAAGCGCAGAAAGTTCCAGCAATACATGTATATATTAGAAGCACTCAAGCAACCTCACAGCTCATCCGATAGCAAAATGTTTTTCGTACCAACTTCCAACATAACTTTGATGATGATGTAGTGATTTCTCTGCTTGGAACTATGATAATGATGGGAATAATTGACAAAGGATTTGTGAATATTCGATTGTGCCATCAAACATAGTATCACCTAATATTTTAGAGCTGTGACTGAATAATACTTGTCAAACTTTTAACTTAAAGCAGATATGCACCCTACATTATTTTTTGTTCAGAAAATAGCTTGTTATGTGAGCTCTACACCATCATATTATGTTGGTTTTTCAAAAGTTGCAACCAGCCTCTGTACTTGATGGAGATAATTGGTAGATCAAAACTGAATGTTAGAAAGCCTAATATCTACTCTCTTTTATTGATTGTTGAAAGACCTTTAGACCTAAAACCCAGTATGACTAACTATTCCAGGAAATAGTTGAATAAGCAAGAACTTTTAGAACAAAATATAAATATTTTAACAACAAAATATAAATATTTTTGGTATGAACCAGCGAGTCTTCAGAAGCATGGCATTGTTAGGAAGTAAGCGGTTACAAATTTTACGGAAAATTTGTGCTCAGTGAATTCTGCAAAAAAGTCACCATAACAGCACTTTAGCTTTGAATTGCCACAGTGAGTTTGATCTGCGGCAATTATTTGTTAGTAATTACTAACAAAGTCATTCTGATCTATCAGCCAATAAATCACTTGATAATGAATTATGGCAAAACTTGGTGGTAAGAGTTTTCAACTACAAACATATTGCATGCCCATTGATCATGTTAGTTGAGAAACTCTGGCAAGAGAACACCAACTGCTAGCCATTTTTGTAATGTGTATGTTTGAAATTTTTTTAATTACATTATTTTCGTGTTCTGCTGGTTGTCACTCAAAACAACCGTAGGTAGAATTGCTCAAATCATTAAGGATAGTGGTTTTATATACAGTATGCGCATACAAAGAGTGTTTTTGTTGTAGACAAGCGTGAGAGTTGGCAATAGTTTAGCGGTCACTGTCATAAAGTGAACTTACGTGCTGCGGAGACAGGCCTTGCTGTTGGTTCCCTCATGCTAAAATTAAGTATGAAAGAATTGGTAGTAAAATAGTAAATGTTTCCTTCCTTGCCCTAGTTCTTGACCTGCTCCAAATTACTCCTTTTCCCATGATTTTTTACCGGGGGTACTCCCTATGATTGAGAATCTCTACTAATGATAAACTCAGTTATGTCTCAAATTATGTTGTACTAGTGTAGCTCAGACAGGTTATGGCTCTTTATTGAATGTATTTCAAATGAGAATTTGAGAAAGTCAAATGTTGCAAGTGTAAATCTTTTCATGTTCAAAATGAAGTGCAATACATGTATGTATTTGGATAATTGGATACGGATAGATGTGCTAATAACTTCTTCAAGTCACAAGAAAACATGCATGTTCAAAGGTGCATGTGTCCATTTTTTATGCTCTGTGATACTGCATGAGTTTTAAATTTAGAACCAAATTTTAGCGAGTTTCATATATACTACTTCTGTATGTTATAGACTCATATTCCAACGCGAGTTGGAGGTGTTGGGCTGCAGTCAAAATAATGTTTCAGCAGGTGTTCTTAACGAGATAGGAAGTCTCTCATCTCTGACTGAGCTTAAACTGAAAGACTGTAGATGGAGTGTTTTTCCTTACGGGTTTTTCGGGTATCGGCTTTGTTGATATGGATTTTATGTTTAAATTTTCTGAACAGATATATCTTCAAATTTACAAAGCAATTATATTTCTTTTCTATTTATTTATCATTTTTCAGTTTTCATTGACTGACATTCGTACTCGCAGCGTTAACAGGTGAATTGTTAAACAGTCAAGATAGTCTGGGGCTACAGGGAATTTTCGTGTCAACAGGTGGCAGAAGATAGGGTCTATGGTAGCTTAATACTTAAGCATGTTCTATGTACCTCTCTGACTTTGTGTAGATGGTGCTCCAAATATCATAAAAAAACTTTACACTATCGGCTGTTTCCGTTAGTAAGGCTTGTTGGCTTAGTAAAACTTGGTTATAATGAATTATGTAATCCATAATAGCTAGCTGTGGTAATCAATTTAAACAGAGTTAGTAAATTTTCACTGCTACTATCAGCGCTGATAGCTGTTTCTAACAAGGCGATAACGGAAACAGACTAAGGACCTATGTGTTATCGGTGATAGCGAACACGCGCCGTATTAAAAATGGCATGGATTTGTTTACGAAGCCGAGTTGGCTAATTGCGCAAATAAAATTTGATGTAAGTATTTCTTCTCACCTTTTAATGACAAGTAATCACTACTTGACTACAATATTTCTAGTAGGCATAGTAAATAAGGTATGATATATTTTATTCTATCTATTACATTAAAGACTCGTTAAACCCCATTGTCATGCCTCCTTAGCAAAAATGACACAGAAATGCCCTGTGGTCCCAGACTAAGAGCGCAGGGTGCAATAGACCGAGTTTTTGTTAACACTACCCGATGGATCCGTGTACCAAAACCCGAACTTGAAAGTCAAAACCCGAACCCGAAGGACCGGAATACCCGAAATATCTATTACCCGATACTCGAGAGAAGATAAACCCGCGAGTTCAACGAGTATTACTACCCGTGCCCAGCACTAGTACTAATACTTGTTGAACTCGTGGGTTTGTCTTCTCTTGAGTATCGAGAGAAGACAAACCTTTTTTCTTTCTTCGTCTAAAAACAACCTGGTCTATTGCGCCTGTGCAATGAGGACTGTTTAACCACGCGCCTGTTAAGATTAAACGCATGAGCACCGCTTGATAGAAAATAGTAAAAATAATAAATAAATCGAATAGAATTATTGTAAATTTTAAGATATGTCCAATGTTTGGAAATTTTTCGCGAAAGACGGCATTATTTTTGCTGATGACATGGAGGCAGTTAGATGCATTTTGTGCAATTCAACTACAAAGCATAGTTGTGGCTCTACGAATTCCATGAAAAGGCATATGCAAAAAATTCGTCCTAAACAATGGCTTGAAAGTTAAGATATTGTTGTTACCGTTAACAACTGTCAATTAAACTTCAAAGCAGCTAGAGACTCTGCTGCCTCCAAACTAAAAACGTTGTGCATCCATCTCAGTCAACAATTGATGACAATGCAAGCCTTAGCAGCCAGTCAACGACAACATCCTCAGTTGTTGCTACCACTTCACAAGGTTGTTGCTACCACTTCACAAGGTTGTTGCTACCACTTCACAAGGTTGTTGCTACCACTTTACAAGGTTGTTGCTACCACTTCACAAGGTTGTTGCTACCACTTCACAAGGTTGTTGCTACCACTTCACAAGGTTGTTGCTACCATTTCACAAGGTTGTTGCTACCACTTCACAAGGTTGTTGCTACCACTTCACAAGGTTGTTACTACCACTTCACAAGGTTGTTGCTACCACTTCACAAGGTTGTTGCTACCACTTCACAAGGTTGTTGCTACCACTTCACAAGGTTGTTGCTACCACTTCACAAGGTTGTTGCTACCACTTTACAAGGTTTGCCGTATACTATTTTCAAGTATTTTGATATTTAAAACTTATTCCATAGCGAGTGTAGACAAATGGATAAATATGTAAATTTTTCTCGCATTTTATTTGTACGGTTTTTGTTAGACCTTTCCTGTTAGCAAGTTCAAATTTATTATAGCTGCACCTATTCTCATCGATGACGATGAAGAGTACTCAAATCCAGCTGCATTTCAAACTTCTATTGTTCACAAAAGGAGCCGAACCTAGTTCTAGCGGCGCCTGTGAGAAAGCAGAAAGGCAGCGATCTATTTTATTGTCCTTTACGGAACCCTACGGAAGAAACAGTGCTCAACATCAGAAGCTGACTTCTGCAATTACTCATTATATTTGTGAAGATGGTGTTCCAGCATATGCTGTTGCAAAAGAAGGTTTCAAAGCAATGATTGCTGAATTTATAAAAGGTATGAAAGTAAAAAATGATATGTTAGGCTTCATATAATTCTAGCACATACCAG